>NC_079189.1:391525986-391829529 GCF_029499605.1 Hyla sarda | reverse complement strand
AGGTGGGAATACTCTAAGGGTGCCGATCGGCGCTTCTACAAGCGCTGTAGCCCCCTAGAGAGTGTCCCACTGCAGTGCTTCCTGTAACCAGGACACGTTGCTATGCGCTCCAGTCACGTGGGAAGGCTGGGGACCAATCAAGAGGTAGTGGGCGTGGCTACATGCCGTTCTAGTACAGCTTATACAGTTATAGGAGCACCCAGTGAAAGGTACTCTGGGCGGGGATAACTAAAGCTCCGTGACAGCGATGTACGTAGTGGAAGCTGTGTAGGAAACCTGAACGTGTATCTAACTCTGTGTCAGCGATATAGGTGGATCGCAATGTCTGCTTGAAAGGGGCAGTGTGTAGGATGGGCTACTAAGAGATGGCAGTGTATGAGGGGGGGGGGTGAGAAACATAAAAATGACATTGCTCTGAGACAGCGATGCGGGTACGACGAAATGTCTGCTCTATAAGGACAGTATGGGGGTATTATAAATGAGTGTAAAACTCCTGAAGCCATCATAATAGTGGTGCCTATGTGGGGCAGGGGCATGTGCTAATGGTGATATGATGATAGGGCAAGTTGGGGATGAAAGAGAACAGATGAATGGTTACTAAGGTCTCCATATAGACATGTGAACAAATGACAGGATAAAGGAAGATATATGGACAACCATTAATAAAATAAAATAAAATCTATATGATATATATAAATAAATAAATACCGGCGTATAAATAAGAGGGTAAAAATAATATGACCTCTGGAAGACTAACGGCATGTAACAGACATATATAGCATATAAAAATATATATAGAAATATAAAATATATATATAGAATATATATATATATATATGGGCAATAATACCTGACCTATAAAAGAAGATAAAAAAACTTGACAGTAAAAAGTATACACATAAATTAAGTATTAATAATGGTAGCAATAAAAATACTGATAATGTTAACAACAATGATAATAATAATAATACTAGACAAAAAAAGAAACCTATAACGCTACCATGGATTCGGGTGACGGTGAAGAATATGGTAGACATGGTCTCATAGAGAAAATCAAAGCGCGCTTTCAACAAGTTCATTCAGGCCTGCTGGTATCAGGGTTTGTAGTTTATAAATCCAAAAATGTTCTCTCTTTTTCAGAGTACCAAATCTCTGGGAGTGGTCTTTGGCAATGCTCTCAATGGGAGTAATAGTAATGCAGTTAAAATCCTGATTATGTTTCTCCGTAAGATGTCTAGAAAGACTGTGTAGAGCAAAACCGTGCGTGGTGTTGCACCGGTGTTTGTTAATCCGTTCACGCAGGCACCGGATAGTGCGTCCCACATATTGTAATTTACAGGGGCACTCGAGAAGATAGATTACATAGTTGGAAGCACAGTTCATGAATGATTTAATTTCAAAGCTCTCACCCACCATTTTCACTGTTTGTATCTAGTATATATACTTGCTACTTTGTATTATTTGTATCCCTGATCTGAAGAAACGCGTAATCTTAATAAAAGTGGATCCCAAGTGGTTCCTGAACCCCTATTCCTGTCTCTGATGTGGTGAATCAGCAGCGCCGGTTTAAAGGTCTTTTTCTCCTAATCCTCGCATCTCTATCAGGACCCTCTCTGAGTCCAGCGACCTGCGGCACAGCAGCTGACCTCCCATCCTGTACCCCCTCCTGGGTGTTGGGTGATACGCCTTTATTCTTCTATATCAAGGTGAGCGGCCATCTGAAGGGGGCATTATACTGCCCCAGCTGCTGTATCTCATACCCACCTTTGTTTCCACTGGGGTAATACACGAGGCGCCGTATACGGTTGTCCCCTTTTTTCTATTTATTACAGATAAAACTAATTGGAGATTTAAAAGGAAGGAGAAAAAATATGTAAAACAAAACACAACAAAGAACAGCAGAAATAATAGAAAAAAATAACTAATTAAAAAAATTAGGAACTCTATGTAGAATCTAAACCTACACTTTCTGTAGGGATAAGTGGTAAATCTGATGGTTTTGTAAACCTAACCAAGGATACCCCCCTTACCCCCCATGTGAGACACAATTTTGGCCCTCAAGCAATGTGCCAAAATAGCCAGAGGAAAAAGTTTGGGTTTCGCAATAATAAATCACTAACACTATGACTGTAACCTGACCACCTCAAACTCAATCTGGTCCATTATGTGTTTATGTCTTTTGACTGTTCTTGCATTGATGGTATTTTTGTTTTGCTTCTACGATGAAACCGAACAACTAGTAATGGTTTGAGGAACATGACAAAAGTTAAGGGTGTTAACTTGGCCTCCAACTTCCTCAGATCTCAAAGGGGTACTCCACTGGTCAGCGTTTAGAACAGTTGGTTCCGAATGCTGTGTGCGCGCTTTGAGGGTCGGCCAATGCAATGCCCTCCCATAGACTTGCATTGAGGAGGTGTGGCCTGACATCACAAGGGGGAGTGGCCGACCCCTGCAGCACTTACACAACGTTCGGAACTAAATTATTCTGAACGCTGGCCAGTGGAGTACCTCTTTAATCCAAACAATGTCTATGGGATGTTTTGGGAAAACAAGTCCAAACAATGGATGCCCTATCTCTTAACTAAAAGGATTTGCTGCTCATGTCTTGGTGCCAGATACTACGGGACACTTTAAGAGGTGATGTGGTGTCCACGACTTGAATGATCAGAGCTGTTTTGGTAGCGTGAGAGAAATCTACAGAACATTAGGTTTCAGTCAATAAAAAAAAAAAAGCTTTAGTGCATTTAATGTGATGCCTCTGTATTGCGTAGCTTCTTTGTGTATTGTACATGACATTGCAGTACTAACAACTAGTTAATTAGTTATATTAGTTAGCCAGTTATGCTGCGCTCATCACATTACATATCATGATTACTTCAGGAGAACACTACAATTTCTTTTGTGTTTCCCACCAAGAAATCTGCTGTAATGCAAACATAGTACTATGTCCAAATAGCAGAGGTATTATAAAACCATCAAAAGAATTAGACATTTGGTTTCATTGCGTAACTCACAGGCCATATCACATGAAGTACTGCTATAAATAGCTCATGTAGTTTCTACCTACTTCCTTCAATACCCAGCAGATAGCCGTTCTTCATACTTACATCATTTGATATGAATTCATCCTGTTTTTGGAATTTTCCCTCACTGCGTGGTTAGCAGGAAGTTACCACTGTATACAGTGATCCCTCAACTTACAATGGCCTCAACATACAATAGTTTCAACATACAATGTTTTTTTCTGGACCATCGTAACTTGAAACCAGTCTCACCATACAATATACAGACAGTCCAGATCTGGAAAAACTGACCAATCAGAATGGGCATTCACTGGTAAATCACCTGTATTACTGAAGTGCATGCACTGACTGGCTGTCTGGTAGCGCCCCCTACAGTACAGGGAGGAACTACAAGTTCTGTACTACTCCTTACCTGTACCAGAGTTAGTTGCTCCTTTGGACACCAAGTAAGGGCGGCTCCATTTGGGACACAGTGTGTACTGTATAGGACCCTGAAGAAGCTCCTGTCCTCTACATAAACCATTGTTTCCCAACCAGGGTGCCTCCAGCTGTTGCAAAACTATAACTCCCAGCATGCCCGGACAGCCAACGGCTGTCCCGGCATGCTTGGAGTTGTAGTTTTGCAACAGCTGGAGGCACCCTGGTTGGGAAACACTGACATAGACAGTGATTTACAGCTTCCAGCAGATCTTTCTTACTTTTATATGTAAGAACTTGCTTAATCTGTATAAGTTATCTACTTATTTCTCTTTAATCCTCACTTTTTTCCTATTTTTGGATGACATTTTGGTGGCTTCAGAACCAATTACCAGGTTTCCATAGAGTTATGATCTCAACATACAATGGTTTCAACATACAATGGTCGTCCTGGAACCAATGAATATTGTAACTTGAGGGACCACTGTATAGTTAACTTTTTCTAATACTTGTAAATCTTTTCTTCTGTTTAAGGAGGAACACAGCGGCTACCACGCGCGGTTGGCGTTGCTATTGCAAAGGAGCTTATATTCTCTGCACGCGTTTTGGATGGCAATGAAGCAAAATCCATTGGTTTGGTCAGCCATGTTGTAGAACAAAATGAGGAAGGAGACGCTGCTTACCGAAGGGCTGTTGCTTTAGCTAGGGAATTCATATCTCAGGTAATGACAATTTTAGAAAAACTATTGACCCTGGATATGTATGTGTATACATAAGTATATCCATATGTTATAGGGCCTATGAAAGTTAGAGAGTAAAGTACCACCTCCTGCTACCCATCCCTCGGGGCCCTTCCCTATGAGCCACAATGGAGAGCTGTTTTCTAAGAGCATCTCCCATTATGGATAACTTAAATTGTCCATGTATTTATTACATGAATGGCCAATAATCTCTTTGATGATACAGCCCTTTCAAACTAAAAGAGGTGCAAAATGTATGTATGTTATCATCAGATGGTATGTCCTGCAGAATGCCACATATAGTGTATATTAGGATGCTAATGCTCACACATCATGATCAGGATGTTAGGGCTCTTTCACACTACCGCTAAGCACTGTTAGCGGTATTTCCATTATATAATGGCAGGAGTTTAGCAGGAAAAAAAAAAGATTACTGCATGTCCGGTATTTTTCTCTCGCTACCTCCTCCAAAATAACATACACCCGTTAAGCAGAAAGAAAATGAAAAAAAACATAATAGACCCTTAACGGGGTACTCCGCCCCTAGACATCTTATCCTCTATCCAAAGGATAGGGGATAAGATGTCAGATCGCCGGGGTCCCGCTGCTGGGGACCCTGGGGATCGCCGCTGCAGCACCCCGCTATCATTACTGCGCAGAGCGTGATCGCTCTGCACGTAATGACGGGCAATGCAGGGGCCGGAGCATCGTTACGTCACGGCTCCGCCCCTCGTGATGTCATGGCCCGCCCCCGTCAATACAAGTCTATGGGAAGGGGCGTGGCGGTCGTCACGCACCCTGCCATAGACTTGCATTAAGGGGACGGGCCGTGATGTCATGAGGGGCGGAGCCATGACGTCACGCTGCTCCGTCCCCTGTATCGCCCGTCATTACCCACAGAGCGAACTCGTTCTGTGCAGTAATGATAGCGGGGTGCTGCAGCGGCGATCCCCAGGGTCCCCAGCAGCGGGACCACGGCGATCTAACATCTTATCCCTTTGGATAGGGGATAAGATGCCAGGGGCGGAGTACCCCTTTAACGGGACAGAGCATAGTGGTAGTGTGAACCTAGTTTTAACTGAAATTCACAACCAACTTCTGGGATCGGTCGCAACTCAGATTCTGGGCATTTATTGGCAGCAGCACTTACAATAGGAGGGTATTTTCATTTGTATGTCTCCTAACATTGACAACCTAGGGCCTAACAAAGACTATGAGAAGCCATGTGACTGATTTAAAAGGTAACTTAAGATGATATTATGCCATAATGTTCCTAGATCGGTGTATGTAAAGACAGACACGCTTGCTGTAATATGACTAAAGTAACCCTTTTTATTTTATAAGATTTCACTGTATATGCAAAAAAAATAATAAAACAACAAATCAAACTGTAGAAATACTGTATATGTTATCATCTATTCTGTTTGCAGTTCAGTCAGTGTCACAGCTTATGGGGAACTCTAGATAAATCTCTGTATTGCAGACCTAGTGCTTTGCTGATTTACAGGGAAGCATTATGTCCAGAACAAACAGATGTAGAACATGCTGTACACTCTGTGACGTTTGCTAATGTTCTTATCTCTATCCATTAGACAGCTAAATGAAGTTTAATAATGGAATGGGGAAAGTAAAGGTGCTAGCAACAGTTTTTCTACCTTAGTATGTTGCTTTTCCTAATAACATAAAGTTTGTGACTCCAATGAGGCTTGTGCTAAACCTCCCTGCCAGGATGCATTGTGGCCTGCTAGTTTTTGGTACCTTAGAAAGGTGGATTTGTGTTACTCTCTTATAGTAATATATTCTGTTGATGAGGCTCAGTAGGTGCCAGCAAAAGACTTACTCTTAGTAAAGAGATCAGTATTAAAGGGGTACTCCGGTGGAAAACACATTTTCAACTGTTGCCAGAAAGGTAAACAGATTTGTAAATTATTCTATTTAAAAATCTTAATCCTTCCAGTACTTATCAGCTGCTGTATGCTCCAGAGGAAGTTGTATTGTTGTTTTCTGTCTGACCACAGTGCTCTCTGCTGACACCTATGTCCATGTCAGGAACTACAAGCAGATCCCCATAGCAAACCTCTCCTGCTCTGGACAGTTCCTGATACGGACAGAGATGTCACCAGAGAGCACTGTGGTCAGACTGAAAAGAATTTCAGAAAGAAATACAACTTCCTGTGGCACATACAGCAGATGATAAGTACTGGAAGGATTATGATTTCTAAATAGAAGTCATTTACAAATCTGTTTAACTTTCTGGCACCAGTTGATTAAAAAAAAAAATCCACAGGAGTACCCCTTTAAGTGGAGGCTTTTTAGGCAATGCTCCATTGGGAATGAGTTCTCCTCCAGAAGGAAGAAAACTTTCTCACAGTACTAAAACTGCAGCCTACTCCAGTAATAAGTAATAATCCATTTGTTCAGTGAGAGTCAGGAACCCATCTAAGCTTTATCAAGTCACCTCTGCAGTCAACCAGTACCCTGCTCTGTGCAGACAAGGGGCATGTGTCCCAAAACAGTTGTCTACAGATAGATGCATACATTTTAGAATATAAGCTAAGCACTTGTGATTTATCACTCAAAAGATTTATAACTAGTCTTAAGAAAACGTGTTTGCATTGTGAAAATAACCTGTAACAAGCATATGTAACACAGGGAGGGTCTTTAAAAAAATATCCCATGTAGCATGTACTAAAAGCATACTATGAAGTTTAAGAGCAACTTAATTCTTATGTAATTGGTGACGCAGGGTGCACAGAATCACTTAGTTAGCTTTGATCAGATCTCACTAGTACTCCCTGTTTATTGATGAAAAGATACTAACAGTTCTGGAGGAAAAACTGAAACTTTGGCCTCGGTATTCACATCCTTCAAAAAGCGGAAAATAAATATAGACACAACAGTATATCATACATAGTTCTATAGCCGCAGTCCTCTATAGAGGAAGAACCAGCATGTGTGTTTATTACCAGCTATTTTGAGGAGGTGGATTCTGGTACCAAAGTTATGCAGTTTATCCTCTAGGCCTGTTAGTTTCTTTTTTTTGAAAGAATGGAAAGAGTTGGTTAAAAAAAAAAAAAGATAAATCCCCTTTTTCAAAATTCAAACCTACCGTATATACTCGAGTATAAGCCGAGTTTCTCAGCATGATTTTTTGTGCTGAAAACGCCCCCCTCAGCTTATACTTGAGTGAACTCTCCGCCTGTCAATCCCTTCATCAGTGGTCTTTAACCTGGGGACCTCCAGAAGTTGCAAAACTACAACTCCCAGCATGCCCGGACAGCCGATGGCTGTCCGGGCATGCTGGGAGTTGTAGTTTTGCAACATCTGGAGGTCTGCAGGTTGAAGACCACTGATGAAGGGATTGACAGGCGGGGATGATGAAGGGGGGATGATGACAGGGGTCTGGATGATTACATGGGGGGGATGATGACGGGGGGTGTTAATGACGGGGGTCTGCATGATGACAGGGGGGATGATGTATTTCCCACCCTAGGCTTATAGTCGAGTCAATAACTTTTCCTGTGTTTTTGGGGTAAAATTAGGGGCCTCGGCTTATATTCGGTTCGGCTTATACCCGAGTATATACGGTGTGTGGTTGCATGAAGATGTCCCCTGCTCCACAAAAAAAAAAACCCTATTACACCTGTGTGATTATTTGCACCACATTTCCATGTTTATATTTATATATTGGGGTTTTTAGAATTTTCACCAAGAAATAAAGTGGACCCCCAGCCTGCAATGCTAGCACCTCTTGGTGAATGTGACCTAGTAGGAGTATATTTTTAGTAATTATTTTCTCTTAGTATTAACTATGATATTACTGTTTTTCCAATTATGTTTATTAATTCACTTCTCTAAAATCCTAGGGACCAATTGCGATGAGAATGGCGAAATTAGCGATCAACCAAGGCATTGAGGTTTGTGTCTAAAATGTCCATGTTGTGGAAATTGTGTGTCTACTTCTAAAATCTCTAGATATGTTTCTTTAATCTTCATGTATCCTTCATGTAGTATTTTGTTTTAGAAAATATGCATTCATCCACTAATTCTTTCTAATTGCAGGTGGACTTGGCAACAGGCTTAGCTATAGAAGAAGCTTGCTATGCTCAGGTAAGTATTCTTGATCAAATCACATGACTTTCAGGAAGATCACCACGATGCATCACATACAGGAAAAGGGGTTGGTCATTTGTGGAATATAGGGTAATTGCTAAAGAGCTATTCCAGGCATACACAATTTTTATATTCGACTTTGGGCGCTGTAACCAAATAAACCAAAATCCATAGAACCATGGTCACCTGCCCCTGAGCCCCTCAGCTTCCTGCTTTCTGTATCATTTTGTTAGTGCAGGAAATGCCCGCCAATCCCTGGCCGGAGGTGACCCAGTTGCTCAGTTGCGCATGACCTGCACAAAGGAAGCCTCACAGCAAGCAGGGAGCAGGAGGGACATAGCACTGTTGGGTATGTTTTATTTAACAGTATGTGGAGTCCATATATAGAAATTTTCTCTGCCCTTTATAACCCTTCAAGCATATCTACAAAGATGGATTTTTAGAGTATGTGGATGTTGGGAAGTAATCTGAATGGGATATCACATCAGAAAACTGGTGCAGTGTAAGAAATGCCTTTGAGATGAAGTGTAAGGTTGTGATCCCCCAAGGGAAGAGAAGCAATAGGATAACAAACAAGCAAATGTTACACTTTACAAATGGTCAGAACGGTAGGAAGAAAACCAAGAGAGAGCAGAATTCTTAAAGGGGTACTCTGGATAGCAAAAATTATTTATATATTTAGTCCCCTCATGCACAGACCAATTGTATTTATACACTTATTACCTGGAACCTTTTCCCTGTTGGAATATGATGTGACAGTCAGGAAGTAAAGAAAAACCTGCCATCCTCGGACCACTTTGTTGGCATCGTCCAAGCAAGTCATAGCTTTATCATAGCTCATCAAGCCACACTCCCTTTTGAAATCATAATGGCAAGCCACACCCCTTTTTAATGGCCTTGGTAGTGAGAACTGCTGGGAAATGTAGTTTTTATAGGGTGTGCAGGAGGAAGGAGCAGAGAGAAAATGGAGCAGTGTGTAGTGGAGGACAATGCATCAGGGAGCAGTGATTGGTGCCAGGAACAAGCCAGTGGGATTATGTAAGTACGTTCCACACCATGTGGAGTACTTTTTATCTTATTTAAATTTTTTTTGTTTTAGGTCCTAGGACAACCCCTTTAAGAGTTAAACCTACTGCTGAGAAATAGTTGGTGATCTACAGTATATGCAGAGCAATCCATAAGAATCTGTTGAGATCCATTGCTATTAGATTTAAAGCTTTACTGTCATTTGACTTTTCGAGACCCACTGCAATCACGAGTTATCACTGGTGTAGTGCGTGGAGGCATGCGCTTCACTCCCCTGCTGTCTATCAAATCTGACTTTCACTGCATAGATTAATGAAGTGAAAACACTGCTTGAATCTGTGCAGTGAAAGTGTTGGATCGGGCAAATGACTGGGGAGTACAGAGTGCTGCCGCGCATTTCTCCGGCTTATAACTCAGAATTTCATTGGCGACATGTCAAAACATTTTGTCAAGTGACAGTGACACCTTAACCATCAGGACATCATTTGACACTTTAGGGCAGCATCTGTAAATTGTAGGGTATAGAAACCGGATAGTAAGAGAGATGGCTGATAAGGTGAGAATAAACCAAGTGTCCCAGGAGCTGAGATGAAGGGAAGTTTAGAGACTAGTCGATGAAGGAACAGGAAGGAAATAATGGATGCTTCCATAGGTGAAGTGTCAAGTATTTACCAGGAAATGTCATCATTTGAGACTAGTCAAAGTATTATTTGGAAATGATGTTGTTACCGAATATAAATAGATGAATACATTCACAATTATTTCCCCACTGACACAGTCAAATGATTAACCCCCACAAGATAACTGTATCAAGGCAAGATCTGATATGAAGCTCAGTGACATTTTCTTGTTTCACAAGTTGAATATTTGAAAGAACTGAATATTGGAGTTTGACATTTCCAGATTTGATTACATGCCGGAGCGTTCTTAATTGTTTTATTTGTTGTTTGTTTATTTCTTCAATAGGAAAGAGTTATTGTTTTTATAATGCGAAACCACCCACACAAAAATCAGCAAATGGTGTTTATGCAAGTTAGCTAAATTTAGGATTCCTGAACGGCCGCACTTTAATTTGAGCATTCATTTCTGGCTCCACACCATATGCATTGCTGTTGTTTACAAAAGTAAAATATGTGCGATTTTATCACAAGTGGCATTTTATTTCATTTTTATGCTGCTTGTCGCTTTGTCAGCAGTCACTCAAAGTGGTATTCCGAGACAGTTACATTATTAAAGATCTTGTTTTTGACAGAAGTGTGGAACATACAGATTTATGTGTCCGTCTTCTTTGGTGACAGGTTTTGCTATATATACACTGATATGGCTTTGTGTGTGACAGTCCTAGATACATCTTGTATATGTACTTATATTAAAGATAACGCTTGATACTGGTTCTTAATAGTAGGTGATTAAAACGCATTCCCTATTATGTGATGTACCGTATCACTTTGAAATGTCAAACTGATAGAAATTAAATATATAGAATTTATATAGAACTCATTTTAATTCTGTCTGTGAAGCTGGGAAGATACAGAAATATTTATTAAAATTACATTATTGGTATATTGTAAAGAAAATGCAAATTTGGTCTTCTCTACTGCAAGGACTGGCTAATGCTTATACACTTATTAGGTTCCTCTTTTACTACTTACATTATACTATTTGAACAACCCCTTAAGAGAGGCCAGGGGTTGGGTTGAGGATTCGCAGACCTAAACCACCTGAATGTGTCACAGACTCTGTAGAGAGTGAGGTAGTAGTTTAAATATGGTTTCTAATAGCTATGTCCTATACCAGATACCAGGTAGTAGAGTTAAAGAAATCGCATATACTTAATGTGGAACAAGTGTATTATGGGTTGCCATGTTTGTAAATGATATTCTGAATTCTTACTTTTAATATTGTGTTTATTTATTCTGTCATACTGTGTTTACAGGTTATCCCAACAAAGGATAGGCTTGAAGGCTTATTAGCATTTAAAGAAAAAAGGCCTCCACGTTTCAAAGGAGAATAAGGAAGGACAGAAGCGCCTTCTTAAACGTAGGGTAGAAAGGGAATCGACATGGGGACCTTCTTTCTGTTTCTTGCCTCAGAACGTGGAATTTCACAACCTTGGAAATTAAAGTAAATATTGGAAACATTACGGCAGCTGGAATATGCCCATACATGTACCTGTCTAAAGTATGTGTTTCAGATCATTTTGATAGTCTCTGACAGAGCCTGTGCCTACATGCACTGTCACTCATATTTGCCTGGTCTAAATTACTTGAAATTTGAGAGACTTGAGCAGCAAACACTAGTACGTCTCAGAGCTACGCACAATGGCAAGTCCTTTGTTTTCTTATTTGCTTCAGCAGCATTGTAGGTAATGAAACAATGTATAAATAGAATGTCATAGTAATGTGAAATAAAGCCATAGAAATGACTATTCATATTATCAATGACAATGCATTTCAGTAAAGAGCCCAGTTGGGATGTGTGAACCAATAAAGCTATTATACAGCAAAGTGCAGACTTGTGGATTATATACAATATAACTCATGTTAACTGTTCAGTTAGAACAAACTATTGTGCTATATGGGTATGGCATGAGTATGCGGCACTATAGGCCGACATACTTTTCTGCTGGTGTGCCGACACAGACAGCAAAAGTTGGGTTTTCAACAAATATGAACCTAGCTTTTAAATAAATAGTTGTGTTTTGTTGTAATATCAGACTTTGGGATCATAAAGCTGCAGTTGCCAAACTTTGAACACTGGACCTCAAATATGGAGTCCTACCCAGCACAGCTACACATACATTCTGATGTAATTTCCAGGAGAACAGTACAATATTTGAATTTTACATAAGTTAACGCCGGTCATAAACATAAAACTACTTCCATGACTATGTCAAATTCATATTGACTAGCCACAAACATTTTTTCTATGGGTGGGGAATCAACTGCCAGCACCTGTGATGCCCCCAAAGAATTGGTCTGGTAAAAAAAATCAGGCTTTCTGATCCATGTCTGAGTCAAATGGTGATGTAAGATGACTATGAAACTGTCCCCTAAGGTTGTTAGAAGTTCTTATGGCAATATTAGCAGTATTAAATAAAATCTGTGGCCATAATTTGCTTAAACAATTTTTTTCATTTTAAGTCAATTATTTACATACCTTGCGGTCTACCAAATAAGATTGTGGTCCTAGTATCAATCTGACCTGGTTAACACCTGGATGGATTTTACATCTGTAAATAACGTTGCTTATATAATAATACACTGCTCAAAAAAATAAAGGGAACACTTAAACAACACAATGTAACTCCAAGTCACTGCCATGGTTGTCACATCTATTATATACCCCTACATAGTTACCTAGTTCAGCCTGGGATCTGATGTTTCTCCAAATGTATTGCTCTAGTTACTGCATGGTGCCATTTATTCTGGCACTGTTCAATTCTGATACTATTTACACTAATAGTTTCATATTTTTATTTTGCATATGACTGACATGTTTTTTGTTTTTCGACATGAGCATCATATGGCATGAAACTATTATTACAATGAGAATGCTGTCCATTATGGAGGAGGGTTCCTACGTTGGGGATCAAAAGTTTGGGCACCCCAGGTAAAAATTTGTATTAATGTGCATAAAGAAGCCAAGGGAAGATGGAAAAATCTCCAAAAGGCATCAAATTACAGATTAGACATTCTTATAATATGTCAACAACAGTTAGATTTTATTTCCATCATTTACACTTTCAAAATAACAGAAAACAAAAAAATGGCGTCTGCAAAAGTTTGGACACCCTGCAGAATTTATAGCATGCACTGCCCACTTTGCAAAGCTGAGACCTGCCAGTGTCATGGATTGTTCTCAATCATCATCTGGGAAGACCAGGTGATGTCAATCTCAAAGGTTTTAAATGCCCAGACTAATCTGACCTTGCCCCAACAATCAGCACCATGGGTTCTTCTAAACAGTTGTCTAGAAATCTGAAATTGAAAATAGTTGACGCTCACAAAGCTGGAGAAGGCTATAAGAAGATAGCAAAACGTTTTCAGATGTCAATATCCTCTGTTCGGAATGTAATTAATAAATGGCAGTCATCAGGAACAGTGGAAGTTAAATCAAGATCTGGAAGACCAAGAAAAATATCAGACAGAACAGCTTGCAGGATTGTGAGAAAAACAATTCAAAATCCACGTTTTACTGCACAATCTCTCCAGAAAGATCTGGCAGACACTGGAGTTGTGGTACACTATTCCACTATAAAGAGATACTTGTACAAATATGGTCTTCATGGAAGAGTCATCAGAAAAAAACCTCTTCTACGTCCTCACCACAAAAATCAGCATTTGAACTTTGCAAATGAACATATAAACAAGCCTGATGCATTTTGGAAACAAGTTCTGTGGACCGATGAGGTTAAAATTTAACTTTTTGGCCAGAATGAGCAGAGGTACGTTTGGAGAAGAAGGGGAACAGAATTTAATGAAAAGAACCTCTGTCCAACTGTTAAGCATGGGGGTAGATCAATCATGCTTTGGGGTTGTATTGCAGCCAGTGGCACAGGAAACCTCTCACGAGTAGAAGGAAAAATGGATTCAATAAAATTTCAGCAAATTTTGGATGCTAACTTGATGCCATCTGTGAAAAAACTGAAGTTAAAGAGAGGATGGCTTCTACAAATGGATAATGATCCTGAAAACACCTTGAAATCCACGGGGGATTACATCAAGAGGCGTAAACTGAAGGTTTTGCCATGGTCTTCACAATCTCCTGACCTCAACATAATTGAAAATCTATGGATAGACCTTAAAAGAGCAGTGCATGACAGACAGCCCAGAAATCTCAAAGAACTGGAAGACTTTTGTAAGGAAGAATGGGCAAAGATACCTCAAATAAGAATTGAAAGACTCTTGGCTGGCTACAAAAAGCGTTTACAAGCTGTGATACTTGCCAAAGTATTAATTCTGCAGGGTGCCCAAACTTTTGCAGATGCCATTTTTTTGTTTTCTGTTATTTTGAAAGTGTAAATGATGGAAATAAAATGTAACTTTTGTTGACATATTATAAGAATGTCTAATCTGTAATTTGATGCCTTTTGGAGATTTTTCCATCTTTCCTTGGCTTCTTTCTGCACATTAATACACCTTTTTACCTGGGGTGCCCAAACTTTTTATCCCCACTGTACACATTCTCCCCACACTTGCCATTAACTCTAGTAGGTGTAGACTCCTGTCATTTACTTTGTTTTATTCTTTAATCTGGGCTGCCATGATTCAATGACAGGGATTACCTAGCGTAGAGCCTATCACGTTGTTATGCCCTCCTATGGCGTCACTGGAGAGGTGCGGCTCAGCGCTCTTATCCCCCGTTCACGTGACCGGCAGTGACATCAGAAGCCACTGTCTCGCTGCATTCGGCAAGAGAGCCGGACAACTCCGGCTCCCTGCACACAGCAGGTTGTTCCTTGTGGCTCCAGAAACCAACGGAACCGTTAGTAGCATAGTAGCTGTGACTCTACAGCTCTATGATTTTCCTTGCAGGTCCAATTACTGAATGGGTCCCCCTTCTTTCTTTTTACAGGTGGATCGCCAGGACCTGGCATTGTACTATGGGACCACTATTGATAGCTCTGCAATTGTTGTGCTTTTTTCCCTTACAGGGTCCACATGCATCATAAAACTTTAAACTGAGCAATATGTATATTATGTTTTTCCTCACAGGTCCCTTTGAGAACTGACCAATTGTGTACTGTTTTACCAGCCTATTATTTTTCGGTCTGTATTATTTAATATTGTATACCTCCCTAATGACACCACCCCTTACTGGGTGGTAGAAACGCTTCGGCGGTTTATTCTGTGAATCTGGATGTGCAAGCTACATGTGTATCTGCTGCACTCCAGGATTATGGCATCTCTGGACTGACCAATAGGAGTAATTTCCAGATTGAGTTTGTTCTCTGCAACATTTAGACCGAGCTTTCTTATACAATTCACCTCAATACATCACCTTTTTTTTAAATATTTTATTGTGGTTTATTAAAGGTTACATTTTATGGCACATCTTGAACACTAGTTCCTATAATTGTAACTCCAAGTCAATCACACTTCTGTGAAATCGCACTGTCCACTCAGGAATCAACACTGATTGACAATCAATTTCACATGCTGTTGTGCAAATGGATCAGACAACAGGTGGAAATTATAGGCAATTAGCAAGATACCCCCAATAAAGAAGGGGTTCTGCAGGTGTTGACCACAGACCACTTTTCAGTTCCTATGCTCCCTGGCTGATGTTTTGATCACTTTTAAATGCTGGCGGTGCTTTCATTCTATTGGTAGCATGAAACGGAGTGTACATCCCACACAAGTGGCTCAGGTAGTGCAGCTCACCCAGGATGGCACATCAATGCGAGCTGTGGCAAGAAGGTTTGCTGTGTCTGTCCGCTTAGTGTCCAGAGCATGGAGGTGCTACCAGGAGATAGGCCAGTACATCAGGAGATGTGGAGGAGGCCGTAGGAGGGCAACAACCCAGCAGCAGGACCGCTACCTTCGCCCCTGTGCTCTTCACAGATGAAAGCAGGTTCACACTGAGCACATGTGACAGACGTGACAGAGTCTGGAGACGCCGTGGAGAACGTTCTGCTGCCTGCAACATCCTCCAGCATGACCAGTTTGACGGTGGGTCAGTAATGGTGTGGGGTGGCGTTTATTTGGGGGGCCGCACAGCCCCCCATGTGCTTGCCAGAGGTAGCCTGACTGCCATTCGGTACCGAGATGAGATCCTCAGATTCAGTATGGTGGTGCGGTTGGGCCAGGGTTCCACCTAATGCAAGACAAAGCTAGACCTCGTGGCTGGAGTGTGTCAGCAGTTCCTGTAAGAGGAAGGCATTGATGCTATGGACTGGCCCACCCATTCCTCAGATCTCAATCCGATTGAACACATCTGGGACATTATGTCTCGCTCCATCCACCAAAGCCACGCTGGACCACAGACTCTCCAGGAGTTGGCGGATGCTTTAGGTCTGGGAGGACATCCCTCAGGAGACCATCCACCACCTCATCAGGAGCATGCCCAGGCATTGTAGGGAGGTCATAAAGGCACGTGGAGGCCACACTACTGAGCCTCATTTTGACTTGTTTTAAGGACATAAAGTCAAAGTTGGATGAGCCTGTAATGTGGTTTTCCACTTTGGTTTTGAGTGTGATTCCATATCCAGACCCCCATGGGTTGATAAATTTGATTTCTATTGATAATTTTTATGTAATTTTGTTGTCAGCACATTCAACTATGTAAAGACGAAAATATTTCATCGATTAGTTCATTCATTCAGATCTAGGATGTGTTATCTTAGTGTTCCCTTTATTTATTTTTAGCAGTCTATAAAATAGCAGTGGTATATGTTTTGGGTCCCAATACCTGTTACAATTGTCCCCCAATCTAGATCTCTATACAACAGAAGCACTAGTTTCCTACCTGGTAGATTGTTACAATTGGGGAGATTTATCAAAACCTGTGTAGAGGCCCATAGCAACCAATCAGATAACTGCTTTTATTTTTATGGGGCCTTTTAAAAATTAAAAAAGAAATCTCATTGGTCATTTTTCTCTGCACTGGTTTTGATACTCCAAAACTGAATTTAGATTCCAGATCTCAATATTTGGTGGCACTTACTTGCATAAGCTTCTGAAGAGAAGGAGGCCAGGAGCTGCTGCTGGAGGGCATGGCTGAGCTTTTGGAAACAGTGACTATAGATATCAGCCACACATCAGTCTTATAATGAGTTTTATTTTGGGATTAGGTATACGTGTGGTATAAACAACTATTGAATAATACACATGGTTCGCTGAGTATATCTATTCTTCCACAATAAATACAAAGAGCACAATAGTAATTTTAGTATGTGAAGGCCACCATGCTAGATGCATCATACTATGTTAAATGGGAGCCTGCAATTCAAAGAAATCTCTATGACTCCATCTGTATCAACACAAAGAAAACATTTACCTCAGTATTATAAATAGAAATTCCATTTAGCTTATTATGTTCACTTAGCACATAAATAAAGTTTGTCTCCTTCACATTTCGTGACCATATCCAAAAGTTATACCCTAGTACCAACATTTTATCAAAACATCTGACAATACTCTCTATGGCAGACCTGGGCATTGTAAGGCCCGACAGTCAGCGCGGGCCGGTCAGAGCCAATCAAAGGGCCGTATGTGGCTCGCGGGCCTTACAATGCCCAGGTCTGCTCTATGGAGTACCATGACTTGTAGCAGGTTGTGGACCCTCTGTAGAGGTCACTAAATTGCTGAATTTTTTTATGTAAATACTTCATCACCTCATCAGAACTTAGATACCACAAGAGTTTGTCAGTATCTCCAGTAACATTGAGTGCAGTTGTAAAAAAAAAGAAAATCCACTTAAAAAACATTAAAACAGTTCCTAAAATAATGTCTATTTCATTGCGGTTGTGTTTTTTTTTTTTGTTTTTTTTTTTTACTTTTTGGAGCTTTTTTGTTCTAGCTTTTTGGCATGATTCTATATCAAGATCAGTGCCTAAATGCGCAAAAACTAAATATAGTGTTCTTTAAGCTCTTCCTTTGATTTCAGTGGAAGAAAAAAGTGCTCCGCCCCTAGGCCTCTTATCCCCTATCCAAAGGATAGGGGATAAGATGTCTGATAGCGTCAGGTGCAGCACCGGAGACTCGTGACATCATGCCCACGCCCCCACCATGCTTGTCAATGGGAGGGGGCATGACACCCCCTCCCACAGATTTGCATTGAGGGAGTGTGGCCGTGACATCACGAACAAGGCATGGCCATGATGTCATGAGCCCCCGCCCCGCATTGCCAGTCATCTGGCACGGAGCGAAGTTCGCTCATTGCACCGGATGTCTGGGTGCCGCAGCCAAGATCGCGGGGGTCCCCAGCGGTGGGATCCCACGATCGGACATCTTATCCACTATTATTTGGATAGGGATAAGATGTCTAGGGGCAGAGTACCCCTTTAAGGCAGGACCTCACCATCTGTCCCTTCTTTTTAAGGCAAAGAAAAATTCACAGAAAGTGAGCATTTTTCACGCGTCTCTCACTGAAATCAATGGAAGGTAATAAAACACACTCAGTCTCAACTAAATCTATTATTAAAAGAAAAAAAAGACTTCTTGTTTAACCCCTTAAGGACCACGGGTTTTTCTGTTTTTGTACTTTAGTTTTTTCCTCCTCACCTTTTAAAAATCATAACCCTTTCAATTTTGCACCTAAAAATCCATATGATGGCTTATTTTTTGCGCCACCAATTCTACTTTGCAGTGACATCAGTCATTTTAGCCGAAAATCTACGGCGAAACGGAAAAAAAAATCATTGTGCAACGAAATTGAAGAAAAAAAACAATTTTATAACTTTTGGGGGCTTCCGTTTCTACGCAGTACATTTTTCGGTAAAAATGACACCTGAGCTTTATTCTGTAGGTCCATAAAATTAAAATGATACCCTACTTATATAGGTTGGATTTTGTTGTACTTCTGTAAAAAATCATAACTATATGCAGAAAAATTTATACGTTTAAAATTGTCATCTTCTGACCCCTATAACTTTCTTATTTTTCCCGCATATGGGGGCGGTATGAGGGCTAAATTTTTTGCACCGTGATCTGAAGTTTTTATCGGTACCATTTTTGTATTGATCGGACTTTTTGAACGCTTTTTATTCATCTTTTCATTGTATAAAAAGCGACCAAAAATACGTTATTTTGGATTTTGGAATTTTTTTGAGCGTACGCCATTGACCGTGCGTTTTAATTAATGATATATTTTTATAGTTCGGACATTTACGCACGCGGCAATACCACATATGTTTATATTTATTTTTATTTACATGGTGTTTGTTTTTTTATGGGAAAAGGGGGGTGATTTGAACTTTTGTTAAAGAAAGGGTTAAATCGCATTTATTAACTTTTTTTTTTTACACTTTTTGCAGTGTTATAGCTCCCATAGGGACCTATAACACTGCACACATTGATTGCCAGCACTGTTCACTGCAAAGCCATAGCTTTGCAATAATCTGCGTTATCGGCGGTTGATTGCTCAAGCCTGAATCTCAGGCTTGGAGCAATCAGTCGCCGAGGGGACACGCCGGAGGAAGGTAAGAGGACCTCAGCTCGTGTCCCAGCTGATCGGGACACCGCATTTTCACTGCGGTATTCCCGATCAGCCGGGCAGCTTTCACCACTTTCGTTTTAGACGCGGCGTTCAACCTTGAATGCCGCGTCTAAAGGGTTAATAGCGCGCGGCACCGGCATCAGATACATGCCAGTACCGACCCGATATGACACTGGGTCACCGCGTGACCCCGCATTATATCACGGGAGCCGGCCAAGGACGTAAATATACGTCCTTGGTCGTTAAAGGAGTACTCCGTTTTTTTTTTTTTTTTTAAATCAACTGGTGCCAGAAAGTTAAACAGATTTGTAAATTACTTCTATTAAATAATCCTTCCAGTACTTATTAGCTGCTGAATACTACAGAGGAAATTCTTTGCTTTTTGAAACAAGGAGCTCTCTGCTGACATCTCTGTCCATTTTAAGAACTGTCCAGAGTAACAGAAAATCCCCATAGCAAACATATGCTGCTATGAACAGAGACGTCAGCAGAGAGCACTTTGCTTGTGATGTCAGCAGAGAGCACTGTGTTCCAAAAAGAAAAGCATTTCCTCTATAGTATTCAGCAGCTAATAAGTACTTAAAGGATTAAGATTTTTTTAATAGAAGTAATTTACAAATCTGTTAAACTTTCTGGTGCCAGTTGATGAAAAAATTTTTTTTTCCACCAGAGTACCCCTTTAAGCCTTTGTTAAATATACAGTAATATTGGTGTTGTTTTGTCATGTCAGTACTGTATATTGCAGTTTTCCCACTGGCCATTAAGCTCCCACTACAAACTTCCTGTACAATTTTCACCCTGGATTGTGGACCCAGGAAAAGCATTCTTTTTATTAACATCAGATGGCGGATTACAATGAAATGTAAAACCTCTATTATAAAGCCGGAGGCAGATAATACAGGATCCACTATTAACAATAGGTGATGGACACAGCATAACTCTTCCCCCTCTCTGCACAACAATCTCTTCACATGTCATAGAGCATTCTCTTAACATTCTCTTCTGTTTTTGTGTCGGCCTTTAGAAAATAAACATAGGCTGGCATAATACTGGTGGATCCAATAATAAGTGTACAATGAACACCATCATAATGGACTTTCAGCTTTAAATGGAATCTGGCAGGTGTAATATACATTTCACACTACTGACACTGTTAGATAGCTGGAGGCCGAGCCCTGTTCACAATTCTCACTCTGCACACAATTTCTATGCATGGCGCAGGAACGAAATTGGAGGAGGAGTGAGGAGGTGGCCCTTAGCAAATCATGAGCTTGAGAAAGCGTCTTTGACTCTTTGCACAAAAAAGAGTTATGGAAGCAAAGACTGATATATTTGAACGTTTTGTGTGTCTCCTTGTCCTAACAGATATCTATCATTGTCGACAGTTTGATATGTGATTTCCAGCCGACAGATTCCATTTAATTGAATTTGTTTAACAAAATATTGCATAAACCATTTAGGAATTACAGACATGTTTTACATAGGCCCTCCATTTTCACATGCTTTAAGGACATCCTTAAGGACATCGGGAGTACCTTTAGGCCTCCAGTTATATGGAGAGCATTCAGGACCTGAGCACGTTTCATAACCAGTGGTTCCAGTTGCTATGAGCAGCCATGACCCACGGTTAATGCCAGACATCACTGATCGAGCTGATGTCTGGCATTAACCCTACAAACGTCACAATCAAAGTTGATTGCGGGGTCTAGAATGGGAAAAATATTATATCGGTATATCAGTGCAGTTGATCGGGTCACCCTTGATGAAAACGTGGAATCCTGAACAGCTGAGAGGATGGCGGAAAGACCCTGCCTCCTCACCATCCGATTGGCGCTACAATGCTGCAGGAAGCCTCTGAAGCCTGTAGCAATGAAGCGATGATAATACTAATCAGTGCTGTAATAAGGCACATCATTGAACAGTGTATGCCGTCTAAAGATTGCATGTAATAGCCCCCTTCCCCCTTTTTCCCCATTTAAAAAAAAAAAAAAAGTGGTTTTGCCGTGTGGATAAATGTCTGAACCAATAAAATATAATGTTAATTAAACCGTACAGTCAATGGCGTACAAGTCCAGAATTGTAGTAGTAAAAAAAGTAGTAGAATAGATAAAACACTATTGAAATTGGGTATCATTTTAATCGTATGGGCCTACACAAAAAAGATATTGGGCCTCATTTACTAAGAGTGTTGGGTTTTTACTAGTGTGAAATGTTGTTTCAGACTTGTAGGATTCCACCTTATTTACTATGGGGATCACAGTTGGAAACATTTTTATGACCAGCTTTTTCTAGGTGGAAATTTCCAGCAATTTATTAACCGGATTTTCTGTGAATTCAATAGTAAATAGGTCGGTTTGTGAAACCTTGCCCCTTTTTGGGCCGGCCATGCCCCTGTACAACAGAGCACGCAAACAGTGTTCAGTGTGTGAGATGAGCTCTGATTGGCTAAGGCTGCACACACACCCCTCAGCACTCCAGACTGCATTTCCTGATTTTGGACTTCTGCTAAATTAGGTCATTTCTAAAAACACAATGTATTGGTATGTACCCCTTTGGGGGGCTGATCACATACCTTTTTACTGTTTGTCGACACCCCCCCCCCCCCTTTCTGGAAATATCTGGTTATTTCCATTTGACAATTTCCTGAATCTATCAGAAGGGCGCACATAATAATGATGCACTGTGGTGCTAGGAAGTATGGGTGGGCTTTTCAGGGCGGGGGGCATGACAAACTTACGTCTGTGCATTATGGGCTCCCATTGCTTGGAGCATGTACTGCTTGGATGTACGTTAGTCACGCCTTGGCCATCTGACAGTGATCTGTCAGATGGAAATAAAACACCCCATAACTCCGGAACAGGGAGAAGACATACCGTAAAAAGGTATGTGATCAGCCCCCCAAAGAAACTATACATACCAGTACATTTCGTTTTTTAGAGATGACCAAGAATTTAGACAATTGACTAATGAACAGTTTCATCGTCTGATGGTGTCTGTTCACTCATTATTTCAGGGTAAGGTCACATGTAAGGCAATTGCTGTGGATTTTCACTCAAAAGATTCATTCAGAAAATCCAAAGCATTAACAGTAGCAGCAAAGTAAATCAGATTTGGAAATGTTCATCCACATTCTGCAGGATTATTTTTTGAAGATTTCAAATCCACACAATGTAAATTTTAGTATTGAAAATGCTGCGGATTTATTACAGATGTTCCTGTTGATTTTGAATAGAAAGTCAATGTCCCCTATAAATCTGCAGTGTTGCGGATTTTGCAGCAGAATTGACAGGTACTGATTTTTAAACACAAAGAGGTCAGTATATCATATTCAAAGTATACAATCAATAACTGAATGGAGGGGGAGGTCCTGCTCATCAGATGGATTGCTGTTAAAACATAGCTTTTACTGTCTCATATTAAAACATGGAAAACAAAAACACCTAATAGTGCGTTAAAAACAGCATGTTGACGCTTTTAGAGCTTAGGGCAAGCTCTTAGTCATGGCAAAAGTAGCACAATACAGTGATGGTTTATATACACTCATAGGTAAAGTCAAAAGATTGACAAGTGAATATCTTTTCACTTTACCTATGAGCGTATATAAACCATTACTGTATTGTGTTACTTTGCCATGACTAAGAGCTTGCCCTAAGCTCGAAACGCGTTGGGGTGCTGTTTTAACACACTATTAGGGGTTTTTGTTTTCCATGTTTTTAATATAAGACAGTAAAAGCTATGTTTTAACAGCAATCCATCTGATGAGCTGGACCTCCCCCTCCATTCAGTAACTGCATACAGGAAGCGGCCCGCACAGTCCGTGCTCCAGCAACTGTAGTACAGCCAAAGTCCTTCTGCAACTTGTCCATAGTAGGTGGTGAGCTGAGCACTATTTTCTTTCCATATATTCACTTATACAATCAATAGACACCTTCATATACTGTATGTAAAGGAAAGATAAAACGTCATTATAAGACATCTAACAAATGCTGCCATGTTCTGGAAGGAGATTCTTTAAAAAGATGAAACCAACATTAGCGAGAGCCAGAATGATAAAAAAAAATACATATAAAGAAAGAACGTAAGGACTCGTAGGCCCAGATTTATCAAACTGTGTGAGAGAAAAAAATTTAATAATTTTCCCACAGCAGCCAATCAAAGTTCAGCTAACGAGCTCTGGTAATGTGAAAGCTGAGCTGTGATTGGTTGCTGGGGGAAAATCACAACATTTTTTCTACCACAAAAGTTTGATAAATCTGGGCCATGATTCTCAACCATGGTGAAAGCCACATTAGGCCTTGTTCACATTAGCATTAGGAGCACTGTTCGGGAGCTTCGTTTTCTTGTTCCGTTATAATGACCAGACTTTGAAGGAGTTTTTTTTTTATAGATCCTACAAAATAAGCAGATATCAAACAGGAACCCAACGGATCCCATTCAAAGTTAATGGAACCTATCGGGATCCTCTGGTGTCTGTTGTGATACACTCCGTCCATTATCAGCATCTGTAAAGAAGCCCATAAACAGAACTCTGTAATGCTAATGCAAACATAACCTTATGGAATGGTATGTATGGCTGCCAATAAAACTAGGTCACTAGGGATTATTGATGATATAACTGCAAAGAGCTATATTTTGAGCCCAGATTAAGTGTTATATTATGCTATCCATTAAATAACCTTTAATATTCTTTAATTCATTCCTTATATTTATAATTGTTCTATTTTGTCCAATTACTTTTGAGCCTATGAATGAGAACAGATTCTGTGAAAATGATTGTAATTCCTAGCGGGTTAATGCAATATTTTTGTTAAAGCTAACAGCCTATATTTCAAAGGTGGTGGACAGAGGCTAATGTGATGTCCCAGTATGGGATATAGTCCCGTACAGTACTTAGGCCCTGTCAGGTTGAGTCCCTCTGTGTCCTAGGGGCTCTCCTGCAGTGTCTCCCCCATTGTGTTATCTTTACATTAGGTGTATTAGGTATAAAGGACCTTTGAGTTAGTCACATAATGTTGTTGTCACATGTTTGTTACCCAGGGAGCACCAGCTAACCAGGTGACCTGCAGCTTGACCTATGGGCTTCTTGCTCAGCCCCCCTTTATAAGAGGGGCAGCCATTACAATCTCTCTCTCTCTTATGACTCCTACTGAGATACAGTAAATACCAGACATCTCAGAACCATTGTCCAGAACACCTGGAGGCCTCAAGCCTAACCAGCAGCCACATGTTAGTAAGCCAAGTCATCTGTGTCTGCTGTCACTACCGTCAGTCAAGTCTATTATAGTGAGCCTGGCTGTCCTAAAGTCTGTCAAGTCACTGCAAGTCCCAGCAAGCTGCAAGGTCCCCTCCGGGTTACTGGTCACCTCTCTGAGATCCTGGCCTAGCTGTAAAGACTATTACAATCTGTCTACCTCAGTAAAGCTACTGTTAACCCTGACCTGCCTTGAACTCTTATTTGCCCTGCCTGACTAGGACTAGCGGTACTAACGTTCGGGTGGTTATGGGGAAAACCACACCCTGGTGTCACGAACATTTAGGGGTTAATACCATCTGTCCCTGGGCTATAACATCTGCCCCATACATCTCACCTTCACACCCCATGGCTCACCACACTAAACTATGAAAATTGTGTCACTGCTCAAATAATTCTGGTCTCAACTGGATGCAAGCTTCACAACTTCACCATCCGCAAAAGAACTGTGATCTAAAATGCAACAAATTCAACAAACGGTTGCTAAATAATATGGCAAAACATAATAAGACTTAATTGATATTTACAGGCAATAATACCAATTTTTGTTTAATTTAATGGGAACAATTTTATACTTATTTGATCATCAACTCTGGGATCTATGCATTTAAATTTTGCAGTTTGCATTTGAGTTTTAATGTTCCTACCTAGACAACCATCAAAGCAACTCGCCACAATGAAAATGCTTTGTAATCTATCAGCATCATGTTATAGAGCAGGAAGAGCTGAGTGGATTGATATATATCTTGGGGGGAAAAAATGTAATGTATTTCAGTTCTTAGGAGTCCAGTGGGTGATGTCATTTAATTATAGGACCTCCCACTGGACTCCTAAGGACTCCTAAGCATGGATTGATCAGAAATTTCAATCAATTAATGACAAGTTACTATTGAATCATCTCCTACAAAGATATATATCAATCTGCTCAGCTCCTCTTGCTTTACAATATGATTATGTAGATTAGATTAACATTTTAATAGTGACATCACACATATATTGCCAGTGGATCTTGACAGAATTAATGAATTATAGTAAAAGCAATACTTCACTGTCAAATTCAGCTCTCCTACTTATGTTCTATCTCTCACCTAATGGTCTTGGGACAGTTTGGTAAGAAGAAGGAAAAAGGAGAACCTTGTCTGTCTTTACAAGATCATTCAAAATTTCCTTAATACCACAGGTTTATCTGACCATAAAATGATTCATCTATTCTGAGTGTGACATAAAAGTCATCCAAATCCCTGTCATGTCTCTTTAGATTTATACAGTTTATATGTTAAAGCTCCTCCAGCCTAGGTTTATGGAAATGATGCTCACCCAATGATACAAAACTTTCCAGGAATCATGCCAAGCTGTCAGACTATGCCAGTTTAAAATTGGCATTGTGATCTTCATGTGTATTAAAATGTATTTCCATGTATTGTAATCCTCAAGTTTGTTGTCACTATTTACACAGTAGTGAATACAACTTATATATAAACATGAGAGAATTTACACTAAACACGTTACCATGCAGACTGCTGGCAAAGTGTTGTTCTATGCTTCTCTTTTTAAAAGATGACTTTCTAGTAAGTTATACAGACAGGCCCTCAGAATGACAAACAAGTCTAACCGTGCTTCACTTACAGCCTGATGAGAATTCCTTAAATGACATTTTGCGTGTTGTATAATTTTAGCTTGAGGTTACTTGAAAATAACACAGTTACATAATCCAGCAAGGGCTTGCTGGGACTGGCAGCTAGGTTACAGATGGTAAGTCATGTTCAATTTTATTTTAGTGATACCTCCAGAGAGACACGACTAAAATTGGACAACACAACCTTTCTTTACTTCAACTTTTAAATGAAAATTCTCCTTACTAAATTTGTTTTAGATCCGATCTTCTTAGGTACCCCTGTGGGTTTTGTTTTTCTGAACTTTTGTAGAGTGTAAGCCCTCGTGGGCAGGGCCCTCTCTCCTTCTTTATCTATATTTGTCTGTCATATACTGTCTCGCAATTATTGTGTTTGTGTAACAATATGTATTTTAACCCCTTACAATATGTACCCTGCTGTAGAACCAATGGAGCTATAAAAGAAATAATAATGAAGACGTTTCTGAAGTAGCACTTGAGAACCCTTTTTTTCCCTTGTCTTTCTTACCTTTATCTCAATTACTCATTATGGTGTTGGCCGCAGTTCTTCAGGGGTGTTGCGGGACTGATCTGTCCCGCAGTAACAGCCGCTGCTGGTTACAGCCCGTGCTGCCTGATTTTCAACTGCCAGCCAACACTGAGGTCCTTTTAAATAAGTAAAGAGTTGTGGCCACCAGGACTGGCGAGTGACACCCCTAAAGTTGCATCCAAAGAACAGGAGGACTTCAGGAGATTAGCATAAGACACTAAGCCTGCACCTGGGCCTGCTGGAGCCGGATCGAAAGACTCAGGGTTGGTGTGTGATGATGTAGTGATAAATGGGTTAATAAAATGGCACAGGGGATGATGAAGGGGGATAATTAAATGGCCCAGGGAGTGAGGAAGGGCGGGTGAAGAAATGGAACAGGTGGTGATGATGAAAAGGGGTATGAAATTGCACAGGGGGTGATGAATGGGTTTAATGAAATGGCACAGGGGCTTTAAGGGTGGGAGTTGAAATGGCACAGGGGTTGATGAAATAGCACTGGGGGATTAAGGGTGGGGAATGAAGTGGCACAGGGGGTATTGAAGGAGGAGTTGGAATGTCACAGGCATTGATAAAGGGGGAAAAAGTGGCACAGAGAGTGATCAAAGTGTGTGAAAAAATGGCACAAGGGTACCCCACGTCGATAATGCTGATACTGCAACATTGGTAATGCTAATACTGGTATCATGTTGTGTGTTGTAGGAACCCCAACATCATACGTGGAATTGCCAGGGGCGTATAACAAAACTATGCATGTCTACAAAGGGTGTCACATGAAAAGTTTGTAAAGCTCTTTCTAATCTAGATGGAAATTGGCCATAAGAAGGCTGTATATTAGTCTACTGTCTTCTAAATGATTCTGTTCTCATTTGTAGTATCATGCACTGATGAGTATACTGGCTTAGATTAAAGGGGTTTTCCAGCTATCAAAATGTACACCCTATTCACAGGATGGGGAATAAATGCACAGAGGGTGAATTTGTGCATAGAAAATCTGTAACAGAATACAACATGATGTTGAAATTTCTCACAAAGGAATGCACACGTAATGCACATTTTTAATCCGCAACTCACTTTCATTATTCATTGAATTATTGTGAATTTAAAAAAGTAAAAATACACAATTAATTCCTAGAGTAACTCTCATGCTTGGATTTTTGTGTGGATTATCCTTGGATCTGCAGCAAAATTCACAATTGTGGGTTTAAAATGAAGGAGTTTGTTTTTCTTTCAAATCAGGAAGGCAAATCCACACTAAACCTGGTGTGGATATGTATTTTCCTGCTGATTTTGGACAGAACTGCTGTAGAAATAATGTAGATTAAAGGTTCAGGTCCAATGCTTGAATCATCTATAAACCATGGAGGACACCTGCAAAGAGTGACTTCTACTGGAGAACTTGGCATGCCTATATATGACGTGGATGCTCATTTATTATTATGGGGGCCATGTCAACTTTTTTCTTTATTTTGCATGCTGGACACATACAGTGGGGATCAAAAGTTTGGGCACCCCAGGTAAAAATTTGTATTTATGTGCATAAAGAAGCCAAGGAAAGATGGAAAAATCTCCAAAAGGCATCAAATTACAGATTAGACATTCTTATAATACGTCAACAAAAGTTAAATTTTATTTCCATCATTTACACTTTCAAAATAACAGAAAACAAAAAAAATTGCGTCTGCAAAAGTTTGGGCACCCTGCAGAGTTAATATCTTGTACTGCCCATTTTGGCAAGTATCACAGCTTGTAAACACTTTTTGTAGCCAGCCAAGAGTCTTTAAAAAAAATCAGCATTTGAACTTTGCAAATGAACATATAGACAAGCCTGATGCATTTTGGAAACAAGTTCTGTGGACCGATGAGGTTAAAATTTAACTTTTTGGCCGGAATGAGCAAAGGTACATTTGTAGAAGAAGGGGAACAAAATTTAATTAAAAGAACCTCTGTCCAACTGTTAAGCATGGGGGTGGATCAATCATGCTTTGGGGTTGTATTGCAGCCAGTGGCACAGGGAACATCTCACGAGTAGAAGGAAAAAATTTCAGCAAATTTTGGATGCTAACTTGATGCCATCTGTGAAAAAACTGAAGTTAAAGAGAGGATGGCTTCTACAAATGGATAATGATCCTAAACACACATTGAAATCTACGGGGAATTACATCAAGAGGCGTAAACTGAAGGTTTTGCCATGGCCTTCACAATCTCCTGACCTCAACATAATTGAAAATCTATGGATAAACCTTAAAAGAGCAGTGTGTGACAGACAGCCCAGAAATCTCAAAGAACTGGAAGACTTTTGTAAGGAAGAATGGGCAAAGATATCTCAAATAAGAATTGAAAGACTCTTGGCTGGCTGCAAAAAGCGTTTACAAGCTGTGATACTTGCCAAGGGGGGCAGTACAAGATATTAACTTGAGGCCTTGATACTGGAGGAACATATTGATATAGTTGGGGTCACTGAGACATGGCTGGACTCCTCGCATGACTGGGCTGTCAATCTGCAGGGGTTTACATTGTTTCGCAAGGATAGAATGAACAGAAAAGGTGGTGGAGTCTGTCTGTATGTAAGAAGTGGTATGAAAGTCAGTGTGAACGATGCCATAGTGTGTGATGATTCTGAGGATGTGGAATCATTGTGGGTAGAATTACAAAAGGAGGGAAATACTGAAAAAATAGTATTTGGTGTAATCTACAGACCCCCTAATATCACTGAAGAGATAGAAGTTCGGCTTCATAAACAAATAGAGAGGGCCGCCCGGGCAGGTACAGTGGTAATAATGGGAGATTTTAACTATCCAGATATAGATTGGGGTCCGGGGTTGGCTAAAACTACAAAGGGGCGACAATTCCTAAATTTATTGCAGGATAATTTTATGGGCCAGTTTGTGGAGGACCCAACAAGAAGTGATGCCTTGTTGGATCTGATCATTTCCAACAACGCAGAGCTGATTGGTAATGTAACTGTGCGGGAAAACCTTGGTAATAGCGACCACAATATAGTTTCTTTTGACTTAAAATGTAGAAAACAAAGACAGGCGGGGAAGGCAAAAACATATAACTTTAAAAAGGCAAATTTCCCTGGGCTGAGGGCTGCACTACAGGACATAGACTGGGGGGAGGGGTTCTCAAATACTGATACAGAAGGTAAATGGGACATCTTTAAATCAACTCTAAATAACTATACAGCTAAATATATACCAAAGGGGAACAAATATAAACGATTAAAACTAAATCCTACATGGCTGACACATGATGTTAAAAGAGCAATAAACAACAAAAAAATAGCGTTCAAAAAATACAAATCTGATGGGTCAGCTATAACATTTAAACAGTACAAGGAGCTTAATAAAATCTGTAAAAATGTAATAAAAACAGCAAAAATTCAAAATGAGAGACAGGTGGCCGAAGAAAGCAAAACTAATCCTAAATATTTTTTTAGATATATAAATGCAAAAAAACCAAGGACCGAGCATGTAGGACCCCTTAATAATGATAATGGGGAGGTTGTCACAGGCGATCAAGAGAAGGCGGAGCTACTGAATGGGTTCTTTAGTTCTGTATACACTATGGAAGAAGGAGCTGACATTGGCCAGGTCAGTGCTGGTAACACATCATATAATGTACTGAACTGGCTTAATGTAGAGATGGTACAAGGTAAGTTAAGTGATATAAATGTAAGCAAATCTCCAGGGCCAAATGGATTGCACCCAAGAGTTCTTAGAGAGGTAAGTTCAGTAATATCTGTACCCCTGTTCATGATATTTAGAGATTCTCTGGTGTCTGGTATTGTGCCAAGGGACTGGCGCAAGGCGAATGTGGTGCCAATCTTCAAAAAGGGCTCTAGGTCTTCCCCAGGAAACTATAGACCGGTAAGTTTAACGTGCATTGTGGGTAAATTGTTTGAAGGACTTATAAGGGATTACATACAGGAATACATAGGGGATAATTGTATTATAAGTGATAGCCAGCATGGGTTTACTAAGGATAGAAGTTGTCAAACCAATCTAATTTGCTTTTATGAAGAGGTGAGTAGAAGCCTTGACAGAGGAATGGCTGTGGATATAGTGTTTCTGGATTTTGCTAAAGCGTTTGATACTGTCCCTCATAGACTTCTGACAGGTAAGTTAAGGTCTTTGGGTTTGGAAATTTTAGTTTGTAACTGGATTGAACACTGGCTCATGGATCGTACCCAGAGAGTGGTGGTCAATGATTCGTACTCTGATTGGTCCCCGGTTATTAGTGGTGTACCCCAAGGTTCAGTACTGGGACCGCTGTTGTTTAATTTATTTATCAATGATATAGAGGATGGTATTAACAGCTCTGTTTCTATCTTTGCAGATGACACCAAGCTTTGTAGCACGGTACAGTCTATAGAGGATGTGCATAAGTTACAAGATGACTTGGATAGACTAAGTGTCTGGGCATCCACTTGGCAAATGAGGTTCAATGTGGATAAATGTAAAGTTATGCATCTGGGTACTAATAACCTGCATGCGTCGTATGTCTTAGGGGGGATTAAACTGGCAGAGACACTGGTAGAGAAGGATCTGGGTGTACTTGTAGATCACAGACTACAGAATAGCATGCAATGTCAGGCTGCTGCTTCCAAAGCCGGCAGGATATTGTCATGTATCAAAAGAGGCATGGACTCAAGGGACAGGGACATAATACTCCCCCTTTATAAAGCATTGGTACAGCCTCACCTGGAATATGCTGTTCAGTTTTGGTCACCTGTCCATAAAAGGGACACTGCGGAGTTAGAAAGGGTGCAGAGACGCGCGACTAAACTAATATGGGGCATGGAACATCTTAGCTATGAGGAGCGATTAAAGGAGTTACAATTGTTTAGTCTTGAGAAGAGACGTTTAAGGGGGGATATGATAAACGTATATAAGTATATTAATGGCCCATACAAAAAATATGGAGAAAAACTGTTCCAGGTTAAACCCCCCCAAAGGACGAGGGGGCACTCCCTCCGTCTGGAGAAGAAAAAGTTTAGTCTCAAGGGGCGACACGCCTTCTTTACCGTGAGGACTGTGAATTTATGGAACGGTCTACCTCAGGAACTGGTCACAGCAGGAACAATTAACAGCTTTAAAACAGGATTAGATACATTCCTGGAACAAAATAAGATTAATGCTTATGAAGAAATATAAAATCTCATCCCTTCCCCAATATCGCGCCACACCCCTACCCCTTAATTCCCTGGTTGAACTTGATGGACATATGTCTTTTTTCGACCGTACTAACTATGTAACTATGTAACTATGTAACTCTGCAGGGTGCCCAAACTTTTGCAGATGCAATTTTTTTTGTTTTCTGTTATTTTGAAAGTGTAAATGATGGGAAAAAAATCTAACTTTTGTTGACATATTATAACAAATGGAGATTTTTTTTCATCTTTCCTTTGCTTCTTTGTGCACATTAATGCAAATTTTTACCTGGGGTGCCCAAACTTTTTATCCCCACTGTATATTTTTATTAAAAAAATATCTTCCACTTAGCTATTTCACCATTCGCATATGATATACATTGATTAAGAATAAACTTTGGAAAGTGCCATGTTCTTGCTTTTATGGAAAATAGTGTTAGGGATCTGTTTAAATGTGTTTTTTAGCGTAGGTGTCCCTGCTAACTTTCCAACCATCTTTAGAGATAGTTAATTACTTTCTATTGTTATTAACACAGCTTTTGCCATATGTCTGATTTTACAGGAAACATTCCTCCTACCTTTAAGTAAAACATTTGTGCTTGCTGTATTGGCATCTCTGCATATTTGTATTAATACATATGTATACGTGACTGTTGTCGTCTCTGGATGTGTTTCTGTGTGTTAAGCCAGATGTATTCCAAATATGGCAGCCCATAACAGGCTTAAATACATATTTATAAATGCAAATATTCAGAGGCGGTATGGGCTGCTTACATTGTGTAGTTTACTTTTTACCCATATGTCTCTTAATGTCTATTTATTGGCCGAGAAAATAGGGCATTTGTTTCTTAAAGGGAAATCCAGCAATATATTAATGCTAAATTCTATTATACATTCCAATATTCCAGTACTGCAATGTAGCATTGTGTGTTAGATTAACAAGCAATTTAAAAGGCTCACACACATGGCCCATTTGTTAGGCCATTGGCTACTATGCTAACCCTATGGCATCAATAGGCTTTCCCAGGTAAACCTCAATAGTGACCACAGTATCCATGGAGGTTAACTGATTGGATCGGAGTTCTTTCCGATACCAGTTTTAACAGAGGCATATCGGCAGTATGTTATTTCTGACACCATTGGTAATGGTGAGTGCACAGCATTTGTGCCAGTACCATCACTGCACTGTAATAGTATGGAGTGGTGCAGGAATTACTTATCTGCATTACATACTATTAACCCCTTAACAACAATGGACGTAAATGTATGTCATGGTGCCGTGGTACTTAATGCTCACTGACGTACATTTATGTTACGCCATGACCGCAAGCACCGGACCGGTGCTCGCATCATGTGTGGCAGGTCGCGCCAGCTATCAGCAGACAGGGATTCGCCAGTAATGGCCGCGATCGCGCTGATGTCCGCCATTAACCCTTCAGATGCCGTGATCATTAAAGATTACCGCATCTGCAGCAGTGCGGTACTTTAAATGGATGATCGGATGGCCCGCAGCACTGCCGCGGGGATCCGATCATCGAGCATGGCGGCCGGAGGTCCATTCAAAAAGAAAATAATTTCCTGTGGACCATGTAGCAACTGATAAGTAATTTTTAAATAGAAGTAATTTACATATCTGTTTAACTTTCTGGCACCAGTTGATTTAAAATATAAGTTTTCCAGGGGAGTACCCTTTTAAGGTATGATGCAGGAATTGGCTAATGTTACACCTCTTAAGAGATAGAGAAATAGTCAAAGAAGATGCCCAGTGAAAAAATAAATGTATCCCCTATCCGCACGATAGAGAATAATTGTCTGACCGTTGGGATCCCCCATGATCTCTGGCACACAGTCCCGACAAATGCTGTGTCTCCAACTCTCCCATAGAGATTAATGGAGGGGACGTATTTTGAGCAGCTAACGTGCTACGAGCAAAAAGTTATTTCCTGGAGCAGAGCTGGGGCCAGTACGGGAGAGTGTCTGATCGTGGTTGGACCCCCATGATCAGACACTTATACCCTATTTTGTTTTGCTGGGCATCTTCTTTAAAGGGGTATTCTGGCTATAGACATCTTTCGCCCTATCCAATGCAGCTGGCCACCCACCATCAGATGTCTATGGCTGGAATATCCCTTTAAGGCTGGGTTCACACTACGTTTTGTCCCATACGGGAGCGCATACGGCAGGGGGGAGCTAAAATCTCGCGCTCCCGTATGTGACCGTATGCGCTCCCGTATGCCATTCATTTCAATGAGCCGACCGGAGTGAAACGTTCGGTCCGGTCGGCTCATTTTTGCGCCGTATGCGCTTTTACAACCGGACCTAAAACCGTGGTTGACCACAGTTTTAGGTCCGGTTGTAAAAGAGCATACGGCGCAAAAATGAGCCGACCGGACCGAACGTTTCACTCCGGTCGGCTCATTGAAATGAATGGCATACGGGAGCGCATACGGTCACATACGGGAGCGCGAGATTTTAGCTCCCCCCTGCCGTATGCGCTCCCATATGGGACAAAACGTAGTGTGAACCCAGCCTAACACTGGAGCTATTGGATGATACAGTCAACGGTTACAACCCTCAATATGATGTCATTTTGGCCTTATTGCTCAAAGATAGATGCAGATTTTCAGCACCCAGGCCCAGTGATATAAACTTCTTGGTAAGGAAATCATGTAATTTTGAGCACGTTTCTAAAGCATTTAAAATCATCTACATTTTGTTATATTTTAATATTTCCATTTGCATGTTCATCACATGAACTCTGTATTTTTACACATAATTACCAAGATAGACAAATGCCATGTTACATTATGAGAATTCCCATCGGAGAGATACAAGTAGGTGTTGATAATATTAACAATCACCTGACGTTCCCCTGGGGAGATAGGAGGGTAGACCCTATCATCTGACTAGACAGTCAACACCATATGTTTCTTTGCTTCACAGAGCGTAAACGGCATCTAAAAGAGGAAGAGAAACATACATATGTATTGCATTCAGCAGTCTTACATACCATTTCTGAATTGAGTGGCATGTTCTAAGGAGAGTTTGATTAATTCATTTGGTCCAGGTTAGGGGCGTAGCTAGAAATCACAGGGCCCCAATGCAAAAAACTGCCTTGCCCTCCACACAACACAATAATCATTATAACTCTGCCAGATATTGTGGCACCTGAAAAAATACTGCCACACATTGTACCGATCAGAAAAGATGTCTGATCGCGGGGGTTCCAGCAGCGGGGATAGGGGATAAGATGTCTAGAGGCGGAGTACCCCTTTAAATCGCATTTGCATGTTTAAACAATATATATTCTGATTATGTATTCTCTTTAAAAGAGATATCTTATGCAAAAATATTTGCATCCATTTTGCCTGGTCTGCCAGAATATAAAACAGCAAATGGGACTTATCTGCCACTGCTCTATCGGTGTCCCGGTATCCCTTCTCCAGTTCTCCGTTGCCGTCTTACTCCTGGTGTGCTGTTGTCTACGAGTCACACTGCGGCTCAGCTAATCTCCGGCCGCAGTGATATCCCACCTCAGCCAGTAATAGGTTGAATGAGCGGCAGTGTAAGGCCCCTTTCACACTACAAAATTACTGTTTTAAACATCGCGAAGTTCCGTCTGAAAATCAGCCGTAAAACGGCCGTTACAAAATCCCATTATAGTCTGAGGGATTTTTCCCGTTTTAACCTGTTGTAGCCAGTTATTAATAATGGCCGTTATTTTGTGAAGGGCGAATGAAAGGAAGAAATAGTGCTCGCACTATTTCTCCCGTTACTATCTTCCGTCACAAAATTACGGCCGTATAGGATTTTCTAACTGCCGTTTTCAGCTGATTTACAGACGGAACTTCGTACGGATCTTTAAAACTGAGTCATTTTGTAGTGTGAAACAAGCCTAATGCATTGCACCCTGCCCATTAGCTGAGATGCAGTGTTGACACATTGACCCAAGGCAACTATTAAGCCCACCCCCACCTAGGTAGCCATTAATTCCCCTACTCTCAGAACCCCCAGATTCCAGGGAAAAGTGCAACCTCGACTAATGTTGCACACAGCATCTCCTCCGCAGAGCAGCCTCGCTGTGTTCATCTTGCTCCACAGTGCAGGTGCCAATGAGTGATGGCATCTGCACTGTGTAGCGGGGGCAGAGGTCATGGGTCTCCTCTCAATGTGGTCTGCAGGTCCTGCAGCTCACACGAAGCGGAAGCTTTCATCTGTATACACTCATGTACATACATCGCTCACTGGCCTGGGGATCTGGCACAAGTGTCAACCCCTGTTCCTCTAGGGGCCGGTTTTGCCAAAGCTTAGGTATGCCACTGTGCATCAATGTAATCTATATTGCTATACTGTAAATCATCACCCTAGCACAGTGCAGAAATACACAGTTTAGATAACAGTACTTGTTGGGCTCCGTGAACATTACATCTGGGGCATATCTCAGACTATACACATGTAAAAAAACAATAATTAATTATATATTAGCCTTCTGTGAATAACTATATATATATATATATATATATATATATATATATATATATATATATATATGTAAAAACAGGACAAAACTGTATACCTCAAATATATGGGTCACAGTATATTAGCAAAGCCTGACTTGAACACCATCCATTAATTCTGGTTCTCAGCTCTTGTTGTGCATTGTTTAGTAGTTTAGCCGCATGTTGTAATTTGTATTAGAACAATGCTATTATGAAACTCCTGCTGTGCGAATTTCCATGTTTATAAATTATAGGCCTCATCGCATCTCCTCACATTATTAAATAATGCACTCATGGTAATTGCACTTATTAGTTTTCACTGGTAATGTGTATTTAATGTTAAGGTGACTATTCTGTTTCTGCAATTGTAACAACCTTTATTACAATCCTGTATGGAATTGTTTTTGGCATAACAGGACGATCTGTACTTAATTGGCATCTATGGGAACATTTGCCAATTTTGGTCCATTTTGAACTGTTTATTAGAGCTCTTTTGTTGGCTTGTTGATTGATGTGACATCACAGGCATCACTCTTTACAATGGCAATGCAAAAAAACAGAAATGATGAAGAGAGTATTTCTAGTACACTGAGTGCTGATAGAGGTGATCCTCCCGACTGGAACATTGCATTGATATAAGATACAGATCCCTCATTACGGGCTTAAAGAAAACAACATTTCTTCCTGTTAATTGAATCTTAAAGTTCTCAGCACAAAATAAGCAGCCTTAAAGGGGTTCTCCGGTGAAAAACTTTTTTTCCCCAAATCAACTGGAGACAGAAAGTTAAAGCGTACCTATCAGTACCTATCAGATCCCACAAAAAAACAAAATTGTCATATGTTACTCAGTACCTCATCCTGATCATGTACATGCAATTTTTATCTATCACCTATAGTTTATTTTAAAAAATATCATATTAACAGTGCTCACTGTCTTTTCCAGCTTGTCAAAGGGAGGGGGCAGCCCTGCTCTGTTACCCTTTCCTCTCTGGTTTTATGCTGTACACACACACACACTGATTATTTGAGATTGCCTGTACTCTACCACCAAAGACAATATAGAGAGTGTATAACTTACATCTTCCTATGTCATTCATGTGTGTCATCCTTAGGCAGTCCTGTAAAGCTGGTACTTGTAATTTTGGAATAGTTGGAGAGACACAGTTTGGATAACTCTTTTTTTGCAGCAGTGTTGCCTTTAGCTGTGTGCCTACAGCTTTTGCAAAAGTACAACTCCCATCATGCCCAGACATCCTTTGACTGTCCAGGCATGCTTGGAGTTGTAGTTTTTCAACAGCTGGAGGCACATGATTGGTAAAGCTCTGTGTTACAGCAGTGTTGCTGCAAGCTGTGTTCCTCCTGCAGCCTTGTCAATCAGCCATCTCGTGTCCATGACCCTTGGACATGCTCATGCTGCTGTGGGACTCATCAGTGTTCCAGGAAGTATGGAGACGCCTAGTAGTGGGTTTTTCAAAGGCAGTTTTCTTTAATAAAATGTGATTTTTTTATTTTATTTTTTAGAGAAGGATATTAGAGAAACAATTGTTTTGCCAAGATGTACAACATATAAAATGTTTTTTTTATATATCTAAAAGTCCCCTTAAAACAGATTTTAAAGAAGTAAATTACTACTATTAAAAAATCTTAATCCTTCCAGTACTTATCAGCTGCTGTATACTACAGAGGATGTTCTTTTCTTTTTACATTTCTTTTCTGTCTGACCACAGTGCTCTCTGATGACACCTCTGTCCATGTCAGGAACTGTCCAGAGTAGGAGCAAACCCCCATAGCGAACCTATCCTGCTCTGGACAGTTCCTGACATGGACAGAGGTGTCAGCACTGTGGTCAGACAGAAAAGAAATGTAAAAAGAAAACAGGAGACATAAGCTATGTACAAACTTCTGAATGGGCTCAACTGCAGTTCAACCTCAGCTTTCCTCAAGATGGAATCGTCTTGGCAGCTTCAGCTTTTATGAGAGCTATGAGATCCTGATTGATAAGGAACACAAAGCGGAGGCCGGATATCTCCACCACAGAGTTGTGACTTAGCTTCCACTTGCTCCCTGGCAAAACAGGACGACCATCGATATAAAGAGCTCTTCTTCCCTCATTTGCAATGAAAAAGTCCCCATTGTTCTTCAGCTTTATAACACCTTGTTTGCGAGAAATTTTCCATGCTGGACCCTCTAGTGATAGGTCCACATCAATCAGGTTGTCCTTGTTGCGCTACCTAGAGTAATCTCTCGGGACCTCATAAGATATCGCACCATGCGCCCGCGTAAAACCGCCAATGTCTGCATATCAAAATCTGGAGAGCTCATACTCGTTATACTGTCCACTAGCACTTGCCAGCGATGCAGCTCTAGTTGACGGATCTCACGCTTCTGGCGACGGTCAGCAACGGTAAGCTCGTGTTCCAGTACTTCATCTCGGATATCTCTAAGTTTGGTGTCATCAAGCATGTTCTCTGCATCGGAAAAGTTTAGGAGTTGATCTCCCTTGGGTAAAGGCTGAACTGTTTGGTCCTCCAAAAGATAGTACTGCTTCATAAGCTGCCAGTGCACCTGGAGAGACTTGGCTGTGTGTGACATATAGAAAACCTCAGGATGTTTGTTAAGTAGGTCTTGAAAGGTGTCTAGTGTAGGTTGAGAGATCGAGCTGATTGTACTGTGCAATTTTTCTTCTGCCTTGCTGAACAGCACCTTGCTTTGAATAGCAGCGATGGCCTCTGGATGTAGCTGTCGGATTGCCTGGCATGCTAGTTTTGAGATGACCGGGTCGTACAGAAGAGCATACCACCGCTCCTGTATTTAATTTAGAGTGAAACGACAGCTGAACTTTACACCAAGATGCATGGCCTGCAGATCATTGGTCTGAAGTACTGTGTTGATAAGAAGCAAGTCATCAGCCGGCTTCCTTGGTAACCTGCAGTGGCTGCTTACTCTTCTTCATCCTTTTGGTAATGCTGGGGCTTGGGGCATGGGATGGTGGAGCTGGTGTAGGCACCGTCTTGCAAACTTGCTGCTTCTTCTCGCTGGATGAAGGTTCATTGCCAGATAATCTTCCAGATTCCCCTCCACTGGGGCCTTGTGGCCGACTGGAGGATTTGGCAAGACTGCTCTCAACCAATTCATCATCAAATTTCTTCCTTTTAATGAACCTGGATGAGCTCCTCCTCTTGATTATGAGGCCAGAGCCCTGGGGAGGCTCCTCTTATGTCCGGCGGAGGAGTCCTCGTCCTCCGAGCGGCTGGCGGAGGCGAGCAGGGAATCCATCCCCTCCGCTATCCTCCTCACAACATCCAGTGCCCGTTCTGCTCATTAATCCAATCCATCATCCAGTCCTGCTCTACGGCCTACGTTACAAGCCTCGGAATACTGTTTTTAACGTGTTGGGGGTTAGAGCTGTGACCATGAAGTAGAGCATTCTTAGCAATTGGTTTACGGAAACCCTCAGTTATGAGGGTCCCTTCTTTAACTTTTAGCTTGATGTCCAAGAAATCAAGCTCATCACCACAAAAAACTGCTGTAAAAAATATATTCTCCTTATAAGTATTATTCAAATAAGTAACAAAATCAAAAAAGTCAGCTTCAGTAGAATTGGGAATTTTCCTATCCATTGTGACGGAAAATTTGGATTTTAATAAAGACAAAACGCGAGTATTATGCTAATCAGACTTCTTTACTGACACAGCAGCAAACACATACTGTATGTATTAATGAGAAAAAACGTTTTTTATACATGTAATGCATGTAAGCATGAATCTTGTGACGTAACCTAGTATGCTATATGGTTCAGCCAATCAGTCCACAGCCCAGGTAATAAAGGTAATCCACCCATAGGTATCTTCCTCTTCTTTGCTGTGAACTGGTCAATGTGGAGAAAAAACAACTCGAACATGGTAAACACTCAGGAAGACGGTGGATAGGAAACTTCTGAACAAATGAAGGAGGATATTTGAAGGTATTCAAGATGTACCACTCTATGTCCGCATCAGGCGAGGAAGTAGGTGAAGATGAAGAACAGTGATGATTTATTGTTGAACTGTTGACAGAAAAAACAAAATAGTTATAGGGATGGGTTTATTATCAAAAAAGGGGGGGATAATACTCGCGTTTTGTCTTTATTAAAATCCAAATTTTCCGTCACAATGGATAGGAAAATTCCCAATTTTAAGGCAAGACAAAACGCTCCTATTATGCTAGTTTAAAGCTAGATGTAAAAGACAATCATGAAGAATTATCTGATAACATATAAACATGCATTGTAATAAGATTCATTATAATAACACCATAGAAACATGAGATTCAGGTCTAAAATAAAAAGTTTTAAAAGTAGACTCAGATGACCAATTGGCAGCTTGTAATAACTCAGAAAGGGATGCTCCTGATTGAAAAATTTTGGTAGACACGGCTCCTCTAGTAGAATGAGCACCAAATTTGGAAATGTCAATACCAGCCATATGCATGGTCTGTCTGACCCATCTAGCGAGAGTAGATGAGGAAACTGGAGCATGAGGTTTGCAAAAAGATATAAGTAATTGAGATGAATAAGGAAGTCTAAGAGATTCCGTTCTTGATTCGTAAGAACGTAGACAACGGACGACGCATAATTTGTCATTATATGGGAACGCAGGATAGAAAACAGTCTGAAGATTGGTTTTTGTATGACGGAAAATAGAAAAAAGAACTCCCTGAGGAGTAAACTGTCTACGGGTAATGTCTAGAGCACGTGTCTAGAGCACGGACGTTCGATATACGTTTAATAGAGATGAGACAAAGAAGAACCGTCAGTTTGAAAGATAGAAGTTTAAGTGAGAGAGAATCATTATCTTCCCAATTATTGAACATGTCGAGAATAAGGTTAACGTCCCAAGTAGTTGAATATTTGGGTAAAGGTGGACGTCTGAATCGAATACCTTTAAGTAATTGGCATACTAAAGGATGTTTGCCAATAGGGATAGAGTCAATAGGAGGATGATTTGACGAAATAGCAGAGCGGTAAAGATTTATTGTTCTATAAGCTTTACCCTTGTCAAACGAGAAAGAAAGGAAATTCAGGATGTCGGAAATAGATGCATGTAAGGGATCCACATCCCCTTCATTGCACCAATGAATCCATAATCCCCAGGCTGATCTGTAAGCCTTTCTGGTACCCGGGGCCCAGGCATCTGACAAGATGTCTCTAGTCGAATGAGAAAATTGGAAATCCGGTCTGGTTGACCTGATATCAACCAGGCTACGAGAGGTAGTTGGTTGGATAGAATCAGAGGATGAAAGTTCCCTTGGGGGTCTAACAGAAGATGAGGGAGGGATGGTAGTATTCGAGGGAAGTCGATGAGAAGACCCAAAAGTTGAGAATACCAGGATTGTGTCGGCCATAGAGGGGTAATTAACACTAGCGTGGTTTTCTGAACCATTATTTGAAATAGAACTCAAGGGATGAGGTTGAAAGGTGGGAAGGCGTAGAGTATCTCCCGTGGCCAGGATTGGAGGAAAGCGTCTACTCCCAGAGCTTCTGGGTCTGGATGCCAACTGAAAAACTGAGGGAGTTGTGTATTGAGGCGTGATGCAAAAAGATCCAGATGTAAAGGACCCCATAGAGAATTGATCATTTGAAAAACTGGAGGATGAAGTCTCCAATCGCTGTTGTCTGTAAGATAACGAGAATACCAATCCGCTATGGAATTGGAAATCCCTGGTAGATATTCTGCCTTCAGGACAATATTTTTGTCCAAGCAAAAATGCCAAAAATCTTTGGCAAAATCTGCAAGCATTTTGGAATTCGTACCTCCCAGATGATTGATGTATTGGACAGCAGATATGTTGTCCATACGAAGGAGGACGCAACAATTTGAAGAGTTCCTTACAAAGCTCTTTAAAGCGAAGAAACCTGCCAGGAGTTCTAGGCAATTTATGTGTAGAGAAGATTCTGAGGGAGACCATTTCCCTCCGGTCGAAAGAGGACCACAGCGAGCTCCCCATCCAGACAGACTCGCGTCGGACTCTATAACTATATCCGGGTTCGGATGGAAAATTGCTTTTCCGTTCCATGACTCTATGTGAGAGAGCCACCAAAGAAGTTCCTCTTTGGCTTCGGAAGATAGAAGAATCTCGTCTGAGTAACCCAGACCCTCTCTCAGATGATGAATCTTTAATCGTAGAAGAGCTCTGTAATGGAGAGGAGCTGGAAAAATTGCCTGAATGGAGGCTGCAAGAAGACCCACTATGCGGGCTATCGTTCTCAGGGATATCAAGTCTTTGCGAAGAACTTGGCGAATCTCTTTTCGGATAGTCTTCAATTTCCTGGATGGAAACTGAGTAGTTAACTGTGTGTTGATCAGGAAACCCAGGAATTCGATTTCTTGTGACGGGATAAGAACTGATTTTTTGAAGTTTATAAGGAAACCTAATTTGGTTAAGAGAGATATAGCCCAATCCATATGAAGAGATAGAAGATCCTTGGACTGAGCCATAAGGAGGATGTCGTCGAGGTATATTATAAGGCGAACCCCGCGATTTCTGAGTAATGCAATTACCGGTTTGAGAAGCTTTGTGAAGCACCAAGGTGCTGATGAGAGGCCAAATGGAAGGCAAGTGAATTGCCATCTTTGGTTGTTCCATATGAATTGAAGGAAAATCTGGAATGAAGGATGGATCGGAACTGTAAGGTAAGCATCCTTCAGATCTATTTTTATGAGCCAATCGTCTTTCAGTGAAATATCCCTTAGGAGGTGAATACCCTCCATCTTGAAATGACGATAAACAACCAGGTTGTTGAGAGATTTTAGATTGATGACCGGTCTGTGACCGCCGTCTTTCTTTTTGACTAAAAAGAGATTGCTCAGGTAGCCTGTGGAATGATACGGAATCGGAATGATTGCGTGTTTTGAAAGAAGTTCTTTGACTTCTAGGTCTACTAGATTTTTGTCTGACAGGGAGAATTGTATTGGATGAGGAAAAAACATTTGAATTGGAGGAGACACAAATTCTATCTGGTAACCCTTGATCGTGTTTAAAATCCAGGAGTCTGACGTAATCATACTCCAATTTGTTGAAAAATGTAGGAGTCTCCCTCCTAATGGGATATGAGGGGAAGAACACAGAGGAGGGCTTACCTGTAGATGGCCTGGATCGTGGATACCCTCTTTGTCCTCGGGCGCGCCAAGGTCTGCCCCTGTATGGAAAAAATGGTGTTGGGGTGGGTGCAGGGAATGAGGGTTGTGGTTGATTGTATGGGGTTCTATACTGGGGTCTATATTGAGTTGTACGGCTGGAAGAGCGGCCCCGACCTCTTCCAGCCCTTCCAAAAATCTTTTGAGAAAAGACCTTTTTCATAGAGACCTGTGCTTTATTTAAAGATGAAAACAGGCCTACATATTTGTTCATTTCCTTTATGAACTCATCTCCAAAAAGAAACCCTTTAGTGGGGTTAGGTGGCTCCGTAGAGGCCAAGTTGGTCAGTTGCGGATCAATCTTCATCAAGATGGACCTTTTCCTCTCTGTAGAGAGAGCGGCATTGGCATTGCCGAATAAGCATATTGCTCTTTGAGCCCATCCCTTCAACGTTTCGGTATCCACCGAAGTATTAGAAGTGGAGGCTACCTCCGCTAAATTCAAAATTTTTGTCAATGGACCTAGAAAATCCATGAGTTTGTCTTGGCACGCTTTAAAGCTGCGATCTATTCCCTTTTTAGGATTTTTTCCTGTCTTAAACAGGAATTTTGTGAGTCGGGGATCTAATTCCGGGGTGGCCGAGGAATTATGTGGGAGAGATGGATGGGGACACTCGGATTTCAGTTTGCTTCTAGAAGCCTTATCCAAGGATTTAAACACCCACATGGCCAAATATTCAGCCACTTTCGGTTCGGGTAACCATTCCCCCGAGCGGGGATGATAGATCAAAGAGGGATCAAAGAAGGGGTCATTCTGTTCACCTGTGTTGGTGTCGTCCTGTAAAACAGGGTCATCATGGTCTGAGCCACCTTCCTCAGAGATATACAAAATATCGTCAACATCCTTGATGTCTGACTGATCAGACTCATCAGATGTAGAGTCTCTGAAGGAGTCGGGTTTATTTCTGAAATCTACTTTTTTCCCTTTAGAGGAGTGAGCCTCTTCCAGGGTGGAGGATGAATTTCCTGGCGGGTTAGGTCCCCGTATAGGTACAGAATCCTTAGGTTGAGAGTTAGATGGGATATCAGAAGGGTATCTAATAGGTTTGGAATATGGACCTACAGACATATGTCGTTTTTTACATTTGGACTTTCCAGGTCCCTTGAAACCTTTAGCCAACTCAGAAACTGATTCCTTGGGAGACCAGTACTGATCAGATGGAGTTAAAGGGGGGATATCTAACGGATTCTGAGGTGTGGTACGTGCCAGTACCAAATTCATAGATTTTGTAATTGTATCTTGTAGTGTAGCAATGGCTGCCTGAACAGATTTGGACACAGATGCATCCACTATTGCCTGCATATGATCATGGGAAGGGTCTGTTACTCCTTTATTTTCCTCAGACATGTTAGGATAAGGTAGAGTGTAATATGAAATGAAGGAATATACTGTAATAAAATATTAAGGAAAGTTAATAATAATGTTGTAAAAATATTAATTAATTAAATATTAATTAATTGAAAAGAAGATAAATTAATAAATGTATATATTAGTAGAGAAAAGACTATTGTGAAGGGAAATATATAATATAATGTTTTTACAACTTGTAAATATGAATTAATTCTACATTATAAAGGATAAACCAGAGTGAAATTAATGTATAAAAGGATATAAGGTATATATTCTTGAATATATATATGTATATAGCAACCAAGTATATAGAATGTCCTGTACTGTCACTCGTTCCGCCGCTCTGAGGAGAATGACAGAATCCCGTTCAATCCTGACAGGAGATCACCTCACTGCCGGATATCGCGAGACTTGAGAGATGCGCTCGCTCGGACGGGACCTAAGATGGCGGCGGTGACGGAGGGGATAGGAAGAAGATGAAAGAAGGGGAAAAACGGAATGAAGTGAATTCGGGGTGAAAACCGAAGATGCGGTGTACGGAGGGTTATCGAGCAGTCAGCGGTAAGTATAAACCAAGTGGGAATAAGATAATTGATAGTTGAAGTAAACGTATTACTAAAGAGGAATAAATAAACTGAGAGGAATGGAATATGAAATACCAGAAAAAGGAACAAAATGTAATGAGATAAAAACAATTATGAATGAAATAAAAAGACAATACATAAATAAAATCAGTCAATAATTACTGAAGTAAATTAAGCTGTAATGGTAAAAGATATCTATAATTCAGTCACATATAAATTAAATGGAGTATATATATATATGTATATATATATGACACAATTTTTATATGAGAGAATAGCAAGCACTTATCTGAACAACACTGCTGAGCAGCAAAGAAGAGGAAGATACCTATGGGTGGATTACCTTTATTACCTGGGCAGTGGACTGATTGGCTGAACCATATAGCATACTAGGTTACATCACAAGATTCATGCTTACATGCATTACATGTATAAAAAACGTTTTTTTATCATTAATACATACAGTATGTGTTTGCTGCTGTGTCAGTAAAGAAGTCTGATTAGCATAATAGGAGCGTTTTGTCTTGCCTTAAAATCCCATATAACCAAGATGTCATCCACAAAGCGGACGAACATCTTTATATATTTACAGTAGGCATTAGAAGGGGAGAAGACGTATCTACGCTCAAGGACGGCGGGGAATAGATTGGCATATGTACAGGAGACCGGCGTGTCCATGGCCGTACCGGTCTCCTGCCTATACCAATCCTCGCCATCCTTGAACGTGTTGTGCGTCAAAATGAAGAGGAGGGATTCGCAGACAAAATCTACGAAGTCGCTGCTCTTACCTATCTCAGTAAGGAATTCACGGACAGCCTGTACACCCGCATCGTGTGGGATGCGGGTGTACAGGCTCTCACTGAGACGAGACTTAAGGTGTTGCGCCATTGGAAGTCAGCAATGGTGGTAAGTAATTCCCTGGTGTCCTTAATATAAGTTGTAGTAGATGACAAGAGTGGATTTAGAAGTGATTTTGTTACTTATTTGAATAATACTAACAAGGAGAATGTTTTATACAGTGGTTTTTGGTGGTGATGAGCTTGATTTCTTAGACATCAAGCTAAAAGTTAAAGATGGGACCCTCATAACTGAGGGTTTCCGTAAACCAATTGCTAAGAATGCTCTACTTCATGGTTACAGCTCTCACCCCAAACACGTTAAAAACAGTATTCCGTATTTTCAGTTCCTCAGGCTTCGCCGTAATAATAGCGAAGATCATACTTTGAAATTCAAGCACATGAGTTAAAACAGCGCCTTCTAATAAGAAAATACCCTACGGAAGTAATTGAGTCTAGTCTTATTAGAGTAAGGGCACTCGATAGAGCTCAGCTTCTATATCCAAGAAAGCAGCAAGAGGCTCCCCCAAAAAGATTTACTTTCTCTCTCCCAAACTCTAATATGAACCAAGCTGTGGCAAACACCCTACGCTATAACTAGTTCATACTGGAAGCTGATCCTGACCTCCAAGAAGTAGTCAGGAATCCCCCTCTTATCACGTTCCGTGAAAACAAAACCATAGGTGACAAGATCAAAAAGCTCACCCAAATGAAGTCAAAACCTCCTACCCACTGACTCTCCCGTTGTGCACTTACTGGCAATCAACCATGTCGATTTTGCCCACATTGTGCTCATATGCATAGAAGTGATAGCTTTACCTTGGGAGGTGTCACCCACACGGTGTCGGACCTCATAACCTGTAGGTCAACCTTCATTGTATACGCCCTCCTTTGCCCCTCTGGAAGGTATTATGTGGGCAAGACTATCAGGCAGCTCCAGATCCGGTTCAGAGAGCATGTCCGCTCCATCCGGACCGGCACTGGAACTCGCAGATTTATTGCCCACATGTTAGAAAAACATGAAGGGAAATCTATTGACCTGAAATTTTTAGGACTTGAAAAGGTTCCACCCCTCCGAGATGGAGGTGATCACCACAGGGTTCTCTTGCAGAAAGAAGCCCGGTGGATTGCGCGGCTGAATGCTACGGGCAGTATTGGATTAAATGATCGGAACGAGTACAGTTCCTTTCTTTGAATTTTGTGACTGTCGCCTTTGTATTCATTCCATCTTGTTATTAGTTGTTCCGTGCTTACATTGCACTGTTCCCATGACTTCCCCTACCTGTCATATGACTTTGTATTGTATCAGGTTGCTTAGCGACTGCGTTGCGCCATCTCTATGAAACGGAGTAACGACGCGACGCAGACGTCAAATCCGGCTTGAGGAAGTGCGCGTAGTGCACGAAACAACTTGTCCCGGTCACCCCTCCTCCACTGCACTCCCCAGTCTGCTACCCATTTGATGTCACCATTGAGTGAATAAAAGAAGTTACCTGCATGGTGAGTGTCACCTCTTTTCATTGTCTTCTTGCTCAAGTATCGTTGTCTGTTGGGCTGAGCACCACCGCTACAGGTTTGATGGTCTGTGTCCTTTCTGCTGCATTTCTCCGTTCCTCTTCGGGGCTTAGTTTTGTTAGTGCCGGCTTCCTTGTCTTCTACGCCAGTATATACCATATTCCGCTTGGCACAAAAAGCTGATTGAACCCTGAATGGGTTGGAGAACTATGGCAGTGTGAACCTAGCCTTCATGTGCACTTAGCACCTAAATATTGAATGTGTCCGATTGCTTAATGTGGTAAGAAGACTTTGGTATATACACATTAGCCATATTATCTGCCACCTGCCTAATATTGTATAGGTCACTATTGTGCAACCAAAACAGCCATGGCCTATTGACTTATGGACTCCACAAGATCTCTCAAGCTGTTCTGTTGTATTTGGCACCAAAGCAGTTCTTTAAATACTTTAGGTTGTAAGGTGCGGTCTCCATGGATTGGATTTATTTCTCTAGCATATCTAATGCTCAATTGGATTAAGATCTGGGGATTATGGTCTCTACACTTTGAAATGTTTACAGTGCTGAAAAAACCCATTGTTATTAAGGGATACTGTTGTAATAAAGGGATACAACAATATTTAGGTACGTGTTAAGTATTAACGTAACATCCACATGAATAAAATGACAAAAATTTTCTCAGCGTAACATTTCCCAGAGAATCACACTACTTTAGCCACCATGCCTTCTTCCCATATTGCATCCTGATGCCATCTCTTGCCCAGGTAAACAATGCCCACACACAGCTGTCCACAGGATGTAAATGAAATGTGAGTCATCAGACAGGGCCACCTTCTTCCATTGTCCAGTCCTGATGCTCTTGTGCCCATTGTAGGCATAGAACGGGGCACTCTGACAAGTATGTACCTATGCAGCCCTTGGCTCATCTAGCTGCATGCTGTGTGCTAGGACTCCTTTCTGTCATAGTATTTTTTTTTCAGGTATTTGTGCTATGGTAACTCTTCTGTGGGATTTGGCCAAATGGGCTAGCCTTAGTTTCCAATTTGTGTCAATGAGCCTTGGACCCCCACAATCCTGCTTCCCTTACTTGAACCACTTTTGTTAGGCATTAACCACTGCATACCAGGAACACTCCACAAGAGCAGCTGTTTAGAGATGTTGTGACCCAGTTATTTAGCCCTTACAATATGCGCCTTGTCAAAGTTGATAAGATTCTGACACTTACCCATTTTCCTACTTCCGACTTCAAGTTCAAGAACTGCCTGTTCATTTAGAGCCTAAGATATCCCATCCTTTCACTGTACTGTTGTCTTAAGATAATATAAGTCATTCACTGGAACAGAATATATGTATATAACAACAGGATCAATAAACACTGGTCACAGAGGATTTGTTTACATCTGTATCTCTGCCACATCCATTGTATTATAAATGCCAAAAATGACTGCAAGACCAGATTGATTAATAATGGGGTCTATTGGGGTTATGTTGTGGCGTTTCTCATTTTAACAATATAAGTAGAAAGGCTTAATCAACTTAGTTTCATACTGTACTTTCTTTTATTAAAATGCTTTTATTTTATGTGTTTTTTTCTCTCTGTGGATGCGGCATGAGATGCACCAATCACAAATAAATGTGGTGTTTGAGTGTCAAAATGTTTGGGCTTTATAGGTATCATTAATGGATATATCTTTCCACAACATTAACTTACTATACCATCTCTTAAGGAAAAGGAGAATCATTGACTAGTCAAGGGATACCTGAGTAAATACATAATTCCGTTTGAGATTTGTTACTGTATTTTAACCATATCATCCTTGTCACCTACTTGCATAATCTTAAAGCGTACCTGTCATATCCAACAACAAAAAAAAGTTGCATGTTGCTCAGTACATTATGTGTCTAGTACTTATATTTCTTTCACAAATACCTTCTTTTTCTTGTCCACTTGCTTTGTCATTCTGTGCTCTGGAGGGGGCATGTCCTCACTCTGCATGACTCAGCTTACTTTCTGAGTGCAGTCTCTCTACATAAAATCCCTGCAAGCTGCTCTGTAACCCCCTCCCCGTTTCATGATGCAGTCAGATAGGACAGGATTGAGCACAGAGGAGTCCTAGTTCCACCCTCGATTACTGGACTTTGTTCATGCCTGTGGCCAAAGATGATGTTGCAGCCAGACAGGATTGTGTTTTGATGGAATAGGGTGTTTTATTTAAAGGGGTACTCCGGCGCTTAGACATCTTATCCCCTATCCAAAGGATAGGGGATAAGATGCCTGATCGCGGTGGTCCTGCCGCTGGGGACCCCCGTGATCTTGCACGCCGCACCCCATTTTAGGGGATAAGATGTCTAAGTGCCGGAGATAAGATGTCTAAGTGCCGGAGTACCCCTTTAAACCATGAATTCAATATAAAGTAAATAAAAATTTCTTATGAAGTATATAAGAAAGGTTAATGTTTTGCCAAGATGTACAAGAAATAAAAAGTTTTTGAATCTGACAGTGCCCATTTAAAGGGGTAATCCGGCGTTTAGACATCTTATCCAAAGGATAGGGGATAAGATGCCTGATCGCGGGGGTCCCGCCGCTGGACCCAGTTGCACACCGCACCCAGTTTAAAATCAGTCCCCGGAACGTGTTCGCTCCGACTCTGATTACTGTCGATCATGGGGCCGGAGCGTTGTGACGTCAAGGTTCCGCCCCGTGTGATGTCACGCTCCGCCCCCCTCATTGCAAGCCTATGGGAGGGGGCGTGACAGCTGTGGGAATGCTGTGCCATTCATTAATCTGTTTATATAAATATATATTTTCATTGTGTTTTTATGTGTAACAGTAGTAACATATGAGGGGCAAAAACTATATACATTTGGTATGCACCATTGACCGTGCACTCATTTCTAGAAAAAACTGATGTGTAGCACGCCCCGATGTCCTGGTACTTAAGTCCAAAATTGTGCATTTTTGGTCACTTCATATACCATAAAAGGATTAATAAAAAGCGATCAAAAGGTCCCATAAAAAATGATACCGATAAAAACTGCAATGAGCCCTGATATAGCCCCGTACGCGGAAAAAAAAAGTTATAGCGGACAGAAGATGACAATTTTAAACATTAAAATTGTGGTAAAAGTAGAAAAATAAAATAAAAACCATATTGGGTATCTTTGTAACTGTATGGACCTACAGAATAAAGATAAGGTGTCATTTTTACCGAAAAGTGCACTACATAGAAACGGAAGCCCTAAAAATTATCAAAACAGTGTGGGTTTTTTTTTCATTTCACCCCACAAATATTTTTTATGGTTTTGCTGCAGATTATGTTATAATGTAAGTGATGTCATTACAAAGTACAATTGGTGACCCAAAAAACAAGCCCTTATATGGGTCTGTAGGTGCATAATTGAACATGTTATGATTTTTAGAAGGTGAGGAGAAAAAAATGAAAGTACAAAATTGAAGATTGTTTTGAGTCCCTAAGGTGAAAATGGGCTGAGTCCTTAAGGGGTTAAATAAGCTCACTTGTCCTGGACTTCCACTGAAGAGTACCCCAGAGACTCTGCAAATGTGACATGGTGTCCAAAAACCTTTTCCAGCTAAATCTGCACTTTAAAAGCCATACAGCATTCCTTGGAGTCCTACAGTGCGTATAAACAGCAATTTTCAACCAAATATACTGTAGGGTATTTCCATATTCACTTCTCCTATTACTCTTTTCTCCTATTACTCTTTGTGAGAATTAAAATAGCAACCGGGACCCAGCAGGTACGAAGTGCGCTCAGCTTCTGAGCGTGCTTCACATAAAGGGAACCGGCCATGGATGTAAATATACGTCCGTGGTCGTTAAGTGGTTAAAGATCTGACTAGTGTTGTAACATAGAAAAAATAGAAACATAGAAAAAAGACCAGAGTCCATCAAGTTTAACCTATAACCCTAATGAGTCCCTACTGAGTTGATCCAGAGGAAGGCAAAAAAAACTCATACTAGAGGTAAAAATTCCTTCCCGACTCCAAATATGGCATCAGAATAAATCCCTGGATCAACGTTCTGTCCCTATAGATCTAGAATTCATAACCTGTAATGTTATTATTCTCCAAAAATGCATCCAGACCAACTCCTCAGGCAGAGAGTTCCAGACTCACTGCTCATACAGTAAAGAACCCCATTCTGTACTGGTGTAGAAACATTCTTTCCTCTAAACGTAGAGGATGTCCCCTTGTTATAGATACAGTCCTGGGTATAAATAGATCACGGGAGAGATCTCTGTACTGCCCCCTGATATATTTATACACAGTTACAAGGTCTTCCCTAAGGCTTCTTTTTTCTAAACTAAATAACCCCAATTCTGATAATCTTTCTACTGTAGTCCTCCCATTCCCCTTATTCCCCTGGTTGCCTGCCTTTGAACCCTCTCTAGCTCCACTATATCTTTCTTGTACACTGGTGCCCAGTACTATACACAGTATTCCATGTGTGTTCTGACTAGTGATTTGTACAGCGGTAGAATTATTTCCTTGTCGTGGGCATCTATGCCCCTATTGATGCACCCCATGATTTTATTTGCCTTGGCAGCAGCTGCCCGATACTGGTCACTACAGCTAAATTTACTGTTAACTAAGACTCCCAAGTCCTTTTCCACTTCAGTCGTCCCAAGTGTTCTCACATTTATTACAAAATCCCAGCCCGTATTTTTCTTCCTCATGTGCATTACTGTCACGATGCCGGCTGGCAGGTAGTGGATCCTCTGTGCCAGAGAGGGATTGGCGTGGACCGTGCTAGTGGACCGGTTCTAAGCCACTACTGGTTTTCACCAGAGCCCGCCGCAAAGCGGGATGGTCTTGCTGCGGCGGTAGTGACCAGGTCGTATCCACTAGCAACGGCTCACCTCTCTGGCTGCTGAAGATAGGCGCGGTACAAGGGAGTAGGCAAAAGCAAGGTCGGACGTAGCAGAAGGTCGGGGCAGGCAGCAAGGATCGTAGTCAGGGGCAACGGCAGAAGGTCTGGAAACACAGGCAAGGAACACACAAGGAACGCTTTCACTGGCACTAAGGCAACAAGATCCGGCAAGGGAGTGCAGGGGAAGTGAGGTGATATAGGGAAGTGCACAGGTGAACACACTAATTGGAACCACTGCGCCAATCAGCGGCGCAGTGGCCCTTTAAATCGCAGAGACCCGGCGCGCGCGCGCCCTAGGGAGCGGGGCCGCGCGCGCCGGGACAGAACAGACGGAGAGCGAGTCAGGTAGGGGAGCCGGGGTGCGCATCGCGAGCGGGCGCTACCCGCATCGCGAATCGCATCCCGGCTGGCAGCGGAATCGCAGCGCCCCGGGTCAGAGGACGTGACCGGAGCGCTGCCGCGGGGAGAGTGAAGCGAGCGCTCCGGGGAGGAGCGGGGACCCGGAGCGCTCGGCGTAACAGTACCCCCCCCCTTGGGTCTCCCCCTCTTCTTAGAGCCTGAGAACCTGAGGAGCAGACTTTTGTCTAGGATGTTGTCCTCAGGTTCCCAGGATCTCTCTTCAGGACCACAACCCTCCCAGTCCACTAAAAAAAAATTTTTTCCTCTGACCTTTTTGGCAGCTAAAATTTCTTTGACCGAGAAGATGTCCGAGGAGCCGGAAACAGGAGTGGGAGGAACAGATTTGGGAGAAAAACGGTTGAGGATGAGTGGTTTGAGAAGAGAGACGTGAAAGGCATTAGGGATACGAAGAGAGGGAGGAAGAAGAAGTTTATAAGAGACAGGATTAATTTGACACAAAATTTTGAAAGGACCAAGATAGCGTGGTCCCAACTTGTAGCTAGGGACACGGAAGCGGACATATTTAGCGGAGAGCCATACCTTGTCTCCAGGGGAAAAAACGGGGGGAGCTCTTCTTTTCTTATCCGCGAACTTCTTCATGCGTGATGAAGCCTGTAAGAGAGAATTTTGGGTCTCTCTCCATATGATGGAAAGGTCACGAGAAATTTCATCCACAGCGGGCAGACCAGAGGGCAAGGGAGTAGGGAGGGGGGGAAGAGGGTGACGGCCGTACACCACGAAAAATGGGGATTTGGAGGAAGACTCAGAGACCCTGAAGTTATACGAGAATTCGGCCCATGGGAGGAGATCTGCCCAGTCATCCTGGCGGGAGGAAACAAAATGTCGCAAATAATCACCCAAGATCTGGTTAATCCTTTCTACTTGTCCATTGGACTGGGGATGATATGCGGAAGAAAAATGTAATTTAATCTTGAGTTGTTTACAGAGAGCCCTCCAGAATTTAGACACGAATTGGACGCCTCTATCCGAGACAATCTGCGTAGGCAACCCGTGAAGACGAAAAATGTGTACAAAAAATTGTTTAGCCAACTGAGGCGCAGAAGGAAGACCAGGAAGAGGGATGAAATGTGCCATTTTGGAGAATCGATCAACGACCACCCAAATAACAGTGTTGCCACGGGAAGGGGGTAAATCAGTAATAAAATCCATACCAATCAGAGACCAAGGCTGTTCGGGGACAGGCAGAGGATGAAGAAAACCAGCGGGCTTCTGGCGAGGAGTCTTATCCCGGGCACAGATAGTGCAGGCTCGCACAAAGTCCACAACATCCGTCTCCAGAGTCGGCCACCAATAGAAGCGGGAGATGAGTTGCACAGATTTCTTGATACCCGCATGACCTGCGAGATGGGAGGAGTGACCCCATTTGAGGATTCCGAGGCGTTGGCGAGGAGAAACAAAGGTCTTTCCTGGAGGAGTCTGCCTGATGGAGGCAGGAGAAGTGGAGATCAGGCAGTCAGGTGGAATGATGTGTTGCGGAGAGAGTTCAACTTCTGAGGCATCCGAGGAACGAGAGAGAGCATCGGCCCTAATGTTCTTATCGGCAGGACGAAAGTGAATCTCAAAATTAAATCGGGCAAAGAACAGAGACCACCGGGCCTGGCGAGGATTCAGCCGTTGGGCAGACTGGAGGTAGGAGAGGTTCTTGTGGTCGGTGTAGATAATAACAGGAGAACTTGATCCCTCCAGCAGATGCCTCCATTCCTCAAGTGCTAATTTAATGGCTAGGAGCTCTCGATCCCCGATGGAGTAGTTCCTCTCCGCTGGAGAGAAGGTCCTAGAGAAAAAACCACAAGTGACAGCATGCCCGGAAGAATTTTTTTGTAAAAGAACAGCTCCAGCTCCCACTGAGGAGGCATCAACCTCCAATAGGAAGGGTTTGGAAGGGTCAGGTCTGGAGAGGACGGGAGCCGAAGAAAAGGCAGACTTGAGTCGTTTAAAGGCGTCTTCTGCTTGAGGAGGCCAGGACTTGGGATCAGCATTTTTTTTGGTTAAAGCCACGATAGGAGCCACAATGGTAGAAAAATGTGGAATAAATTGCCTGTAATAATTGGCGAACCCCAAAAAGCGTTGGATAGCACGGAGTCCGGAGGGGCGTGGCCAATCTAAGACGGCAGAGAGTTTGTCTGGATCCATCTGTAGTCCCTGGCCAGAGACCAAATATCCTAGAAAAGGAAGAGATTGGCATTCAAACAGACATTTCTCAATTTTGGCATAGAGTTGGTTGTCACGAAGTCTCTGAAGAACCATACGGACATGCTGGCGGTGTTCTTCTAGATTGGCAGAAAAAATTAGGATATCGTCCAGATATACAACAACACAGGAGTATAACAGATCACGAAAAATTTCATTGACAAAGTCTTGGAAGACGGCAGGGGCGTTGCACAGTCCAAAGGGCATGACCAGATACTCAAAGTGTCCATCTCTGGTGTTAAATGCCGTTTTCCACTCGTCCCCCTCTCTGATGCGGATGAGGTTATAGGCGCCTCTTAAGTCCAATTTAGTGAAGATGTGGGCACCTTGGAGGCGATCAAAGAGTTCAGAGATGAGGGGTAAGGGGTAGCGGTTCTTAACCGTGATTTTATTAAGACCGCGGTAGTCAATGCAAGGACGTAGGGAGCCATCTTTTTTGGACACAAAGAAAAATCCGGCTCCGGCAGGAGAGGAGGATTTACGGATAAAGCCCTTTTTTAGATTCTCCTGGACGTATTCGGACATGGCAAGAGTCTCTGGGGCAGAGAGAGGATAAATTCTGCCCCGGGGTGGAGTAGTGCCCGGGAGGAGGTCGATAGGGCAATCATAAGGCCTGTGAGGAGGTAGAGTCTCAGCTTGTTTTTTGCAGAAAACATCCGCGAAGTCCATATAGGCCTTAGGGAGACCGGTTACTGGAGGAACCACAGAGTTACGGCAAGGGTTACTGGGAACCGGTTTTAGACAGTTCTTGGAACAAGAGGACCCCCAACTCTTGATCTCCCCAGTGGACCAATCCAGGGTAGGGGAATGAAGTTGAAGCCAGGGAAGTCCAAGGAGAATTTCCGAGGTGCAATTGGGGAGGACCAAAAGTTCAATCCTCTCATGATGAGATCCGATGCTCATAAGAAGGGGCTCCGTGCGGAAACGTATGGTACAGTCCAATCTTTCATTATTTACACAATTGATGTAGAGGGGTCTGGCGAGACTGGTCACCGGGATGTTGAACCTTTTGACGAGAGAGGCCAAAATAAAATTTCCTGCAGATCCAGAGTCCAAGAAGGCCACTGTAGAGAAGGAGAAGGCAGAGGCAGACATCCGCACAGGCACAGTAAGACGTGGAGAAGCAGAGTAGACATCAAGGACTGTCTCACCTTTGTGCGGAGTCAGCGTACGTCTTTCCAGGCGGGGAGGACGGATAGGACAATCTCTCAGGAAGTGTTCGGTACTAGCACAGTACAGGCAGAGGTTCTCCATACGGCGTCGTGTCCTCTCTTGAGGTGTCAGGCGAGACCGGTCGACCTGCATAGCCTCCACGGCGGGAGGCACAGGAACAGATTGCAGGGGACCAGAGGAGAGAGGAGCCGAGGAGGAGAAACGCCTCGTGCGAACAGAGTCCATATCTTGGCGGAGTTCCTGACGCCTTTCGGAAAAACGCATGTCAATGCGAGTGGCTAGGTGAATAAGTTCATGTAGATTAGCAGGAATTTCTCGTGCGGCCAGAACATCTTTAATGTTGCTGGATAGGCCTTTTTTGAAGGTCGCGCAGAGGGCCTCATTATTCCAGGACAATTCTGAAGCAAGAGTACGGAATTGTACGGCATACTCGCCAACGGAAGAATTACCCTGGACCAGGTTCAACAGGGCAGTCTCGGCAGAAGAGGCTCGGGCAGGTTCCTCAAAGACACTTCGGATTTCCGAGAAGAAGGAGTGTACAGAGGCAGTGACGGGGTCATTGCGGTCCCAGAGCGGTGTGGCCCATGACAGGGCTTTTCCGGACAGAAGGCTGACTACGAAAGCCACCTTAGACCTTTCAGTGGGAAACAGGTCCGACATCATCTCCAGATGCAGGGAACATTGGGAAAGAAAGCCACGGCAAAACTTAGAGTCCCCATCAAATTTATCCGGCAAGGATAAGCGTATCCCAGGAGCGGCCACTCGCTGCGGAGGAGGTGCAGGAGCTGGCGGAGGAGATGATTGCTGAAGCTGTGGTAGTAACTGTTGTAGCATAACGGTCAGTTGAGACAGCTGTTGGCCTTGTTGCGCTATCTGTTGTGACTGCTGGGCGACCACCGTGGTGAGGTCAGCGACAACTGGCAGAGGAACTTCAGCGGGATCCATGGCCGGATCTACTGTCACGATGCCGGCTGGCAGGTAGTGTATCCTCTGTGCCAGAGAGGGATTGGCGTGGACCGTGCTAGTGGACCGGTTCTAAGCCACTACTGGTTTTCACCAGAGCCCGCCGCAAAGCGGGATGGTCTTGCTGCGGCGGTAGTGACCAGGTCGTATCCACTAGCAACGGCTCACCTCTCTGGCTGCTGAAGATAGGCGCGGTACAAGGGAGTAGGCAAAAGCAAGGTCGGACGTAGCAGAAGGTCGGGGCAGGCAGCAAGGATCGTAGTCAGGGGCAACGGCAGAAGGTCTGGAAACACAGGCAAGGAACACACAAGGAACGCTTTCACTGGCACTAAGGCAACAAGATCCGGCAAGGGAGTGCAGGGGAAGTGAGGTGATATAGGGAAGTGCACAGGTGAACACACTAATTGGAACCACTGCGCCAATCAGCGGCGCAGTGGCCCTTTAAATCGCAGAGACCCGGCGCGCGCGCGCCCTAGGGAGCGGGGCCGCGCGCGCCGGGACAGAACAGACGGAGAGCGAGTCAGGTAGGGGAGCCGGGGTGCGCATCGCGAGCGGGCGCTACCCGCATCGCGAATCGCATCCCGGCTGGCAGCGGAATCGCAGCGCCCCGGGTCAGAGGACGTGACCGGAGCGCTGCCGCGGGGAGAGTGAAGCGAGCGCTCCGGGGAGGAGCGGGGACCCGGAGCGCTCGGCGTAACAATTACCTTATATTTATCAGTGTCGAACCTCCTCTGCCACTTCTCAGCCCAAACCTCCAACCTATCCAGAGCCATTTGTAACAGTGCACTGTCCTCTATAGTGTTTACCGCTTTACAGAGTTTAGTATAATCTGCAAAGATTGCTACTTTACTATTCAACCCCTCTACAAGGTCATTAATCAATATATTAAATAGAACAGGACCCAAGACTAACCCCTGTGGTACCCCACTATTAACAATCACCCAATCAGAATAAGTACCATTAATAACCACCCTCTGTTTCCTATCACTGAACCAGGTACTTACCCACTTGCACACATTTTCCCCCAGTCCAAGCATTCTCATTTAATGCACCAACCTTTTATGTGGAACCGTATCAAATGCTTTTGAAAAATCCAGATATAAGACATCCAGCGATTGCCCCTGGTCCAGCCTGAGCTCACCTCCTCATAAAAGTTGATCAGGTTAGTTTGACAGGCCCGATCCCTCATAAAGCCATGCTGATATAGAGTCATACATTTATTTTTATCAAGATACTCCAAAATAGCATCTCTTAGAAAACCCTCAAGCAATTTACATACAACGGAGGTTAAACTAACAGGCCTATAATTCCCGGGTCACCTTTTGACCCCTTTTTAAATATTGGCACCACATTTGCCGTGTGCCAGTCCTGGGGAACAGTCCCTGTCACTGTAGAACCCTGAATATTAAAAATAGGGGGTTGTCTAATACATTACTTAATTCCTTTAGAACACAGGGGTGAATGCCATCTGGACCTGGGGATTTGTCTATTTAGATTTTTTGTAGGTGGCACTGTACTTCTTCCTGGGTTAGACAGGTGACCTGTATTGGGAAGTTTACCTTATCTCCCTGTATTTCACCTGCCATTTTATTTTCCTCGGTGAATACAGTGGAGAAGAATTTGTTTAATATATTGGCTTTTTCCTGATCCCCTGTTTATAATTTCTTCTTTATCGTTTTTTAAAGGGCCAACACTTTCTTGCCATTTATATAGTTAACCCCTTAAGGACACATGACGTACTGGAACGTCATGTGTCCACTCCCGATCTATAACGTGGGGCCACGGCGGGTCGGGCCCGGCCTCTAACAACGGCCGGGACCTGTGGCTAATAGCGCGCAGCATTGATCGCTGTGCCGCGCGCTATTAACCCTTTAGACGCGGCATTAAAAGTTGAACGCCGCGTCTAAAGTGAAACCGAAAGCATGCCGGCTAGCTCAGTGGGCTGTTCGGGATAGCCGCGGTGAAATTGCGGCATCCCAAACAGCTTACAGGACAGCGGGAGGGCCCCTACCTGCCTCCACGCTGTCCGATCGCCGAATGACTGCTCAGTGCCTGAGATCCAGGCATGAGCAGTCAAGCGGCAGAATCATCGATCACTGGTTTCCTATGAGAAACCAGTGATCAATCATAAAGATCAGTGTGTGCAGTGTTATAGGTCCCTATGGGAGCTATAACACTGCAAAAAAAAGTGAACAAACATCATTTAACCCCTTCCCTATTAAACGTTTGAATCACCCCCCTTTTCCCATAAAAAAAAAACACAGTGTAAATAAAAATAAACATATATGATATCGCCACGTGCAGAAATGTCTGAATTATAAAAATATATAGATAATTAAACCGCATGGTCAATGGCGTGCACGCAAAAAAATTCCAAAGTCCAAAATTGTGCATTATTGGTCACTTTTTATATCATGAAAAAATGAATAAAAATCAAGATCAATAAGTCCTATCAATGCAAAAATGGTACCGTTAAAAACTTCAGATCACGGTGCAAAAAATGAGCCCTCATACCGCCCCATACACGGAAAAATAAAAAAGTTATATAGGGGTCAGAAGATGACAATTTTAAACGTATACATTTTCCTGCATGAAGTTATGATTTTTTCCAGAAGTACGACAAAATCAAACCTATACAAGTAGGGTATCATTTTAACCGTATGGACCTACAGAATAAATATCAGGTGTAATTTTTACCGAAAAATGTACTACGTAGAAACGGAAGCCCCCAAAATTACAAAATGGCGTTTTTTTTTTCAATTTTGTCTCACAATGATTTTTTTTTCCATTTCACCGTAGATTTTTGGGCACAATGACTGAAGTCATTACAAATTAGAATTGGTGGCACAAAAAATAAGCCATAATATGGATTTTTAGGTGAAAAATTGAAAGATTTATGATTTTTAAAGGCAAGGAGCAAAAACGAAAATGCATAAACGGAAAACCCCCCGGTCCTTAAGGGGTTAAAGAACTTTTTGGGGTTAGTTTTTCTCTCTTTGGCAATGAATCTTTCTGTTTTCTATTTTTGCAGCTACTACCGTATCTGTTTTTTTTTTACATACCGTATTTATCGGCGTATAACACGCACTTTTTAGGCTAAAATTTTTAGCCTAAAGTCTGTGTGCGTGTTATACGCTGATACACCCCCAGGAAAGGCAGGGGGAGAGAGGCCGTCGCTGCCCGCTTCTCTCCCCCTGCCTTTCCTGGGGTCTAGAGCGCTGCTGTCTGCCCTTTTCACCCCCTGGTTATCGGCGCCGCTGCCCGTTCTGTCCCCCTGACTATCGGTGCCGGCGCCGATAGCCAGGGGGAGAGAAGCGGCGCCGACAGCCAGGGGGAGAGAAGGGGCAGCGGCACCCATTGCCGGCGCCGCTGCCCCGTTGCCTCCCCCCATCCCCGGTGGCATAATTACCTGAGTCGGGTCCGCGCTGCTCCAGGCCTCCGTCGTGCGTCCCCGACGTCATTGCTATGCGCTGAACGGCGCGGCGCATGACGTCAGAGCGCCGCGCCGTGCATAGCAACGACGCTGGGGACGCACGACGGAGGCCTGGAGCAGTGCGGACCCGACTCAGGTAATTATGCCACCGGGGATGGGGGGAGGCAACGGGGCAGCGGCGCCGGCAATGGGTGCACCTGCCCCTTCTCTCCCCCTGGCTGTCGGCGCCGCTTCTCTCCCCCTGGCTATCAGCGCCGGCACCGATAGTCAGGGGGACAGAACGGGCAGCGGCGCCGATAACCAGGGGGTGAAAAGGGCCGACAGCAGCGCTCTAGACCCCAGGAAAGGCAGGGGGAGAGAAGCGGGCAGCGACGGCCTCTCTCCCCCTGCCTTTCCTGGGGGTATATCGGGGTATACACGCGCACACACGCACCCTCATTTTATCATGGATATTTGGGTAAAAAAAGTTTTTTGGTAAATGAGGGTGCGTGTTATAGGCCGGTGCGTGGTATACCCCGATAAATACGGTATTTTACATTTTCTCTTTAGCTTTTTTAATGCTTCTTCACTGCCATCCTGTTTAAGTAGTTTAAATGCTTTATTTTTGTCATTTATTGCCCCCTTAACATTTTTATTCATCCATATTGGTTTTCTTTTATTTCTTTTAATGCCTCGGGCTGCAATGCAACCTGGGAAAACCTGAGACACTCATTTTGTATGCTGTTAAAAATAAAAAACATTGGGGTAAAGATAACATAAGAATTACGAGGCCACTGTCACACACAGGTACAGACACTATATTATGAATTACATTAACTTTACATCCCCTGTAGCATAGTCAGATCCGAAAATCCCGGAAAACCCCTTTAAGAAACACCTGTAAGGAAAATGCTGATTACACCCCTAGCTGAATTTCTTGAGGGGTGTCGTTTCCACATTGTTGTCATTTTTTAGAGGTTTTCACTGTACTAGTACCCTGGAAATCCTAATAAAAAGAATGCAGGAAGTCAACATATCTTATATATATATATATATATATATATATATATATATATATATATATATATGTATATATATATTTATTTATATATTTATTTTAAGAATAAGCTATCAGTTTTAATAGACTAGGTAACCCCTTTTAAGCCAGTTTCCTATCTCCTATTATGGGTCAGTTTAAAGTTTTCTTTTGTATTTGAACGTTGCACATTCCACTGATAAGAAGGCAAATGTTTTTTCTCACCATTCGCTGACTTGTATAATACATTACTTTGCAGGAAATCTAAATCATGACCATATTTTAATTATTTTGTCTTTGTTCAGGAAAAATAATAGCTCGAAAATCCAACACCTGCCTTTCACATGTGGGAAAGAAATGACACAATAAGTCATTATGCAAGAAACAGTTTTACTAAACTTGAAGAATGTGGCAATCCAAGGATGTTTGCCAGAGATTTCACACCAATAAGCAGCTTATAGCTGAAGCTGTGCCAGCAGATTGCAATTGAAATAGTAACACTTATGAGATTCAGATTTATGGTTTTTAGCCATGGAAACTTCATTTTTAGCTAATTTCTGAAAATATAATCTGATCTCATTTCGGGAAAGTTGGCAGGGTGTGCTTTTTTATTGTAAGATGCAATTCTGCCTGTGGGACATTCCCGAATGTCTCATTTCCACTATAAACAATGGTCCAAACCAGAAATCTGTTGCAACACGTTGCACTGAAATTCTCTAGATACACAAAATGATTGACCAGCAATAGTGATAAGAGTCTGGGAGCATGAGCTAGAAGAGGAATTTGCTTGGTCAAGTGACTCATGTATTGATGTATAATTAAGTCATCAAGTGGAGGACATGAAGAGACAAAGAACCTAGCAAGGATTGGAAATAAAAACATCAGAAAATAAAATATTTATATGCAAGTAAAACCAGTCTAAAGTTTATGTAATTAAGTAATTAATGTAATGATTATTCCTGTACTACTTGTTACTGAGTTATCCTTGGTGCGTTAGTTTTTAATACATTCACGCAGTGTTGTGTTTATGTATCTATTTCTTTTGTAACTAGAAAATCCAACACTCTTGATGGAAATTCTAATCCTTGTCTAATCCTGACAACCCCTTACATATGCCCTAATAGATGCTGGAGCCAGTAACAAGCACTGACTTTCACTCTTAGCGGAGTTTTCCATTCATGTATTACATGGGCTGATAGGTGGCATATCTCCCAATGTCATAGAGGATGTGTGGCTGACGGGTGATGCCACCAAAGGCCCACACAAATAATCTAGTGATTCTAGTGATTGTTCATGCGACCCTTCCGCTCAGTGCTAGAGCCTTGTGATCTATGGGATCGACGCTTGTATACAGCGAGCATCTGTCCATCTAATAGGGCCCTAATACAGGTGGTTGGGTTCCCCCCTTTTTTATATAGGCTTAGCACTGCCTAAAAAGGGTGTCAGACAAGTTATATATGCTATACGGAGGGGTACAATTTTGTTCTTAACCCCTTAAGGACCAAGCCCATTTTCACCTTAAGGACCAGAGCGTTTTTTGCACATCTGACCACTGTCACTTTAAGCATTAATAACTCTGGGATTCTTTTACTCATGAATTTGATTCCAAGATTGTTTTTTCGTGACATATTCTACTTTAACATAGCGGTAACATTTTGTCGATACTTGCATCATATCTTGGTGAAAAATTCAAAAATGTCATGAAAAATTTGAAAATTTAGCAATTTTCAAACTTTCAAGCTCTCTGCTTGTAAGGAAAATAGGCATTCCAAATAAATTATATTTTGATTCACATATACAATATGTCTACTTTATGCTTGCATCATAAAGTTGACATGTTTTTACTTTTGGAAGACATCAGAGGGCTTCAAAGTATAGCAGCAATTTTCTAATTTTTCACAAAATTTTCTAAATCTGAATTTTTCAGGGACCAGTTCAGTTTTGAAGTGGATTTGAAGGGCCTTCCTATTAGAAATACCCCATAAATTACCCCATCATAAAAACTGCACCCATCAACGTATTCAAAATGACAATCAGTAAGGAAGTTAACCCTTTAGGTATTTCACAGGAATAGCAGCAAAGTGAAGGAGAAAATTTAAAATCTGCATTTTTTACACTCGTATGTTCTTGTAGACCCAGTTTTTGAATCTTTATAAGGGGTAAAAGTAGAGAAATCCCATCAAAATGTGTAACCCAATTTCTCTCGAGTAAGGAAATACCTCATATGTGTATGTCAAGTGTTCGGCGGGCACAGAAGGGAAGGAGCGACTATGGGATTTTGGAGATTGAATTTTTCTGAAATGGATTTTGGGGGGCATGTCACATTTAGGAAGCCCCTAAGGTGCCAGAACAGCAAAAAAAAAACTCACATGGCATACTATTATGGAAACTACACCCCTCAAGGAACATAACAAGGGGTCCAGTGAGCCTTAACACCCCACAGATGTTTGATGACTTTTCGTTAAAGTCGGATGTGTAAATGTAAAAAAAATTTTTCACTGAAATGCAGTTTTTTCCCCCAAACTTACCATTTTTACAAGAGGTAATAGGAGACAATGCCCAGCAAAATTTGTAACTCCGTTTCTTCTGTGTATGGAAATACCATATAGGTGGATGTAAAGTGCTCTGTGGGCGAACTACAATGCTCAGAAGAGAAGGAGCACCATTGGGATTTTGGAGAGAGAATTTGTTTGGAATGAAGGTCGGGGGTTATGTGCTTTACAAAGCCCCCTGTGGTGCCAGAACAGTGGACTCCCCCCCCCACCCCCACATGTGACCCTATTTTGGAAACTACACCCTTCAAGGAATGTAATAGGGTTGCAGTGAGCATTTATGCCCCACTGGCCTTTGACAGATCTATGGAACAGTGGGCTGTGCAAATGAAAAATTAGATTTTTCATTTTTGCGGACAACTGTTAAAAAAATCTGTCAGACACCTGTGGGGCGTAAATGCTCACTGCACCCCTTATTACATTACGTGAGGGGTGTAGTTTTCAAAATGGCGTCACATGTGGGTGTTTTTTTTTGTGTTTATGTCAGAACCGCTGTAACGATCAGCCACCCCTATGCAAATCACCTCAAATGTACATGGCGCTCTCACTCCTGAGCCTTGTGCGCCCGCAGTGCATTTTATGTCCACATAATGGGGTATTTCCATACTCAGGCGAAATTGCGTTACAAATTTTGGGGGTCTTTTTTTCCTTTTACCTCTTGTGAAAATGAAAAGTATGGGGCAACCCCAGCATGTTAGTGTAAAAAATGTAAAAACATTTTTACAATGACATCTGGTATAGACCCCAACTTCACCTTTTCATAAGGGGTAAAAGGAGAAAAAGCCCCCCAAAATTTGTTAGGCAATTTCTCCTGAGTATGAAAATACCCCATATGTGACCCTAAACTGTTTCCTTGAAATACGACAGGGCTCCGAAGTGAGAGAGCGCCATGCGCATTTGAGAACTAAATAAGGGATTTGCATGAGGATGGAACCGGATGCAAGAATTACACTTGCCTCCGATACCAAAAATACCCTATGGCAGGGTTTCCCAAACAGGGTGCCTCCAGCTGTTGCAAAACTTCCAGCATGCCTAAAAAGTCAATCGCTGTCCAGCAATACTGCGAGTTGTCTTGCAACAGCTGGATTCTCCGTTTTGGAAAACAGTGTCATACGAGAAATGTTTTATTCTTATTTGGGTGAAGGGGGCTGTGTAGGGGTATGTGTATATGTAGTGTTTTACTTTTGATTTTGTGTAATGTAGTATAGTGTAGTGTTTTTAGGGTACACTCACACGGCCGGGGTCTACAGCGAGCTTCCCGCTGAGAGTTTGAGCTGTGGCGGAAAACTTGCTGCATCTCAAACTTGTATCATGAAGTTCGATGTAGACCCCTGCCCATGTGAATGTACCCTGTACATTAACATGGGGGTGGGGGTGTCAAACCTCCAGCTGTTGCAAAACTACCACAACCAGCATGCCCTTTGGCTGTCCGTGCATGCTGGGGGTTGAAGTTATGCAACAGCTGAAGGCACACTGGTTGCAAAACACAGTTTGTTACTTAACTCAGTGTTTCGCAACCAGTGTGCCTCCAGCTGTTGCAGATCTACAACTCCCTGCATGTACAGTCTATCAGTGCATGCTGGGAATTGTAGTTTGAAACAGCTGGAGACACACTGGTTGCGAAACACTGAGTTAGGTAACAAACTTTGCAACCAGTGATCCTTCAGCCATTGCAAAAACTACAACTCTCAGCATGCATACACGTCCATTTGCGTTAAATCACAGAAAAAATGGACGTGTATACACGTCCATTTGCAGTAAGGGGTTAATGTTCTAACAAAGCTGATATAAACTACCACCAAGCTAAGGCCAAGCAATGCATTACATTTCCATGATGAGGAAACATTGTTGTGACCCAACTTCACCTTTAGACATTATGGCTTGGGATACATCTTTTGCATCCTACTTAAGCTGGGTTCATACTCCGTTTTTGTTTCCATTTAACATATACAAATACATTTTATACACTCGAAAAGAAAAAGAAAGTATACATTAACAGATGTTAAGCATGTACAGAATGATGCTGTTAGTCATACAGCAGAATCTGTTTCTCATTGGCTCACATTAGAAAAGAAAATGGACTGTAATGTATACATTTTTTTTGTGTACACAATAGCATCGTTTTTAGCATTAAACATATTGTAACTAAACCAGTGAAATGGAGACAAAAATGCAGCCCCTTGCCGAAGTAGTTAATTAAATTCTTGCTTACTGAATCTAACATTAGAGGGCGCTCTGCATGACATTTTTAAATCTTTTCATTGAGCTTAATAATAAAGCAGTGTTCATACGATACTAAGCTCCAACTAGTGGTAGCTGTAAGAATTCAGACAGCTTTAAAGATGTATCTTGGATCTAAGAACACCATGGTATTAATATATGCCTCTAGTTTAATGATATATCACGTTCAATTTATTGGACAGGAACTTTGATTTGCAACCCTGATCTGTCATGTAACTGGAAGCCCACCTATAATTCTTCTACTGTAGTTGACAGCTAGCTGTTGCTATATCACACTATAGAAGATATTCAATGTCTTGCATCTTAGCCCAATGAAAATTAAAAATGTAAATTATTTTCTTTATTACTTATATACCGTGCTTAGTTCTGTATGAATAGGTGAAAGGCTGCAGTATGACTCCTATACATCTGCCAAATTGATTTACAGTACTTAAAGGGGTATTCCTGCTTTATACATCTTATCCCCTATCCAAAGGATAGGGGATAAGATTTATGATTTATGATCGCAGGGGAGAGGAGATCTTGATCTGCTAATCATCCCCTAGTTTATTTTCAATTGTAGGTTACAACTGAATGGCACAGTCATAAAACAGAACCGGCCAACAAATAAAATAAATAAATAAATAAATGGCGCATGCTCAGTAGTCTGCATACCTTTAACTCTTAATATGGCTAATTTCTCCCTTTAGCATCAATTACAGCATTCAGTCTTTTGTAATAGTTGTCTATGAGGCCCCGAATTATTGCAGGAAGTATAACTGCCCATTTGTCTTGCCAAAATGCCTCCAGGTCAGGCAAAGTCTTTGGCCATCTTACATGAACTGCAAGTTTGAGATGTCCTGAGAGTAGCTCGAGGTTATTCAGATGAGGAGACTGTGATGGACACCCCAGAACCTTCATCTTTTTTCTGCTGTAACTACTGGATTGCCAACTTGGGTTTGTGCTTAGGGTTATTCTCATGCTGGAGAGTCCAAAAGTGTCTTATGCACAGCTTTTGAGCAGAAGAATACAAATTGTCTGCCAGTATTTCCTAATAACACTCTGCATTCATCTTGCCATCAATTTTCACAATACTTTCTGTGCCTTTAGCGCTTACCCCCCACCTAATCATCAGTAAGCCACCACAATAGGGATGGTATTCTTTTCGCTATTGGGTTTGCTGACCTCTGTCCAAACAAAGCACTTATGGTTGTGACCATAAAACTCCATTTTGGTCTCTTCACTCCAAATAACAGTGTTCCAGAAGCTGTGTGACATGTCAAGGTGTTGTCGGCCATATTGTAACTGGGCTTTTTTTTTTTGTTGCCTTAGAGTAGTAAAGACTTCTTTTTGAAAACACAGCCACATAATTCATTTTTGCTCAAGTATTCTTGTATTGGGCGCCTAGAAGCAACCACACAATCTTTTTCCATAGCTGCCTGTACTTCTCCTGAGGTTACCTGTGGGTTTTTCCTTATATTCCAAACAATGCTTCTGTCAGTTGTGGACAAAATCTTTCTTGGCCTAACTGATTTAACAGTGCTGACAAGCATTTTCAAGGCTTTGGATATCTTCTTTTAATATCCTTCTCCATCTTTATAAAGTACTATTATCTTGTTCCACAGGTATTTTGACAGTTCTTTACTGCTCCCCATGGCACAGAATCTAACCTGCGCAGTGCATTCATGTGAGAGCTACTAAACTCATTGACTATTTATACCCAGCCACTAATTGTTAGTTAAAAAGCCACAGGTGTAGAAAATTAACATTTAATTGCCATTTTAACCTGTGTCACCTTGTGTGTCTTTAACAAGGTCACACATTGAAGAGTATGTACATTTTTATCAGGGGCATTTGATTGACTTCTGTTATCAATATGATTTAAAAAGGATCCAAACACTGGATCCCTATCCTTAAATGAAAGACATGTTCAGTCAGATTTTCTAAATCAATGTTAAAATGTCACAATTTCTCGCATTGGTATGCAAACTTTTGAGCACAACTGTATATACTGTTCTTCTTACAAACAGGATCAATCTAGATTGGACAGAATAGTTAATGGATTTACATTCACTCAGCAACAAAGGCAATAGTAGTATTCAAACCATTTATTTATTGCATTCTTTTTCATTTATTCCATCTCATCTGCCAATATAAATTAAACATATATCTGTAAAAACAGTGCATCAATAAAAATGTAGTCGCATTGCAAACTGCACCCTCTATGGTGACATGTGCTCACATTGGATTATTTTACATGAACTGTTAGGCACTCTTGCCTGGAGCTAGACATGAAATGAAAATGTTGTTCTGTCATGGGTTTGTTGCAGGTAGAAGACATTTCCCTGCATTGTTTCACACATTGTAGTGCAAGTGGACAGACTTCCTGTAAGACACGTGTGAAGATCTGGTGTGAAGGAGATAAACAACATATGTAGAAAAAAGTTATCGCTTACATTCCCCTTTAACACAGGAAGCAGAGTCACTTACAGCCTCAGGTTGAGTAAAGGGAATCTGTCACCTGAAAATCACCTATATAGATGATGACACAGTTATTTATTATAAGTATTAGTGCGGTATCTATTTTAATTGATGTCCATGGTGACAAACAGGTCAAAGGCGCAAAGTCTGAAAGAGGTGTCGTCAAGGAACATCAGTGTCCCAGGCTGGATTGTCTCTTCACTCTCCTTTCTTGGTTACTCCATATTTAAAGGGGTACTCCAGTGGAAAACTTTTTTTTTTTTTTTTTTAAATGAATTGGTGCCACAAAGTTAAACAGATTTGTATATTACTTCTATTAAAAAATCTTAATCCCTGTAGTACTTTTTAGCAGCTGTATGCTACAGAGGAAACTCTTTACTTTTTGAATTTCTTTTTTACATTGTCCATAGTGCTCTCTGCTGACACCTCTGTCCGTGCCAGGAACTGTCCAGAGCAGGATAGGTTTGCTATGGGGTTTTTCTCCTGCTCTGGACAGTTCCTGATACGGGCATCAGGTGTCAGCAAAGAGCACTGTGGACAACACAAAATAGAAATTTAAAAAATAAAAAGATTTTCCTCTGTAGCAAAGAGCTGCTAAAAAGTACTGAAAGGATTAAGATTTTTTTTAATAAAAGCAATTTACAAATCTGTTTAACTTTCTGGCACCAGTTCATGAAAAAAAAAAAAAAAAAAAAAAAAAGGTTTTCTCCAGAGTACCCCTTTAAGTGACAGACAAGGCTTGGATTCCTGTACCAAGCCCTGTAGAAATCACGCACATCTGGTGTGCTTTTGGATTGTGGATTATGAGCGCTGGTGCCAAGGCTGGCAAACTCACCTTGTGCTTATCCCAATACAAAAGATTTCAACAGTTCTTAGCATTAGAAGCTGAGCCCTGTCATTTAAACCGAAGCGGTCGGGGAAGGAAGGCGTTGCAGCCCAGAACACTTCAGTGCCTTGGTTACATCTCTTTGACACTTCACTAGGGCAGAAAAGAACACGACATAGACATCTATAAAAAAGGTTCTATGTTCCTCATAGTACCAATATCCATATAACTCAGTCGATAGTTTTACAGGGGAATTTCAGGTGACAGAAAACCTGCCACCAGGGCCATTTCCATAGAGTAGACAAAATGTCAAAAGTTTAATTTGCACCAGGGTGCAATAGTTGCTGAAGCACGCGGCAATGCTCTTTGCTTTCTATCTGACCACCAGATTCAGCTTAATTATTCTGTAGGCTATAGGGGGAGATTTATCAAAACCTGTGTAGAGGAAGAGGGGTGCAGCTGGCCATAGCAACCAATTAGATTGCTTCTTTCTTTATGAAGAGGCCTGTGAAAAATGAAAAGAGCAATCTGATTGGTTGCTATGGGCAACTGCACCACTCTTCCTTTATACAGGCTTTGATAAATCTCCCCCATAGTGTCTATCTTTAATCCTGCATGAAATAGAGTTTGATCAGCACTCCCCCTGGTGGTTGTGGTTCTCCGAACCAGGTAATAAACAGTAAAGAAAGATTGTCCAGCACTCACGAGGTTACACGAGCAGTCTGCTGCCCGCAATATTGCAACTCCTTCCGAGCTTTTTTCTGCTACACACAATGTTGCGTCTCCTCTTGAGGCTTTTTCCACAACTAATAAAATCACTATGTGTTACTATGGTAACCAAAGCAAACATCCAAAAATATTAAAAAACAAACAGTAAAATAGCGAGCAGGTTCATAAGAAACTCATTGTAGGACTGCTTGTGTCTAAAAGCAAACAATATACAAATTAAAGTGCAATCCTTCTATGTATGAATTTAGTAGTAACATCAAATCCCCCAGAGAGCTGATCTATTTCATATTCTCTATATAAACCAAAGGGTTCAAGTGTTTTCAAGGTAAAGATCCAAAAAGCTTTTTCATTCTAATTTCTGTACAAAACTCTGTTTGTTTTGGTTACCATAGTAATACATAGTAATATGCTTTTTTGGACTACAAGTATCTGTTGAGAAAATCTCAGGAGGAGCCGCAACGCTGCGTGCAGCAGATTGCTTGTGTAACCTATACTAGAATGAGAAAACGGGGGTTTAGTCAGCTATAACTCACAATTACAGCGGGTCTCAGGACTGAAACCCAGTGCCATCTAAACTTTTGACATGTCTGGACGACATGTCAAAAATTTATATAAATGACACAAAAACTTTAAATGTTAAAAGTTTATCTGTAGTGTTAATAGACATTTTTCCACTATTACTAAAGGCATATAGACAATTGAGGAAAACCAAGCTGCTTAGAGAAGGGCCATTCTAGGTGGCTCTCGTACCTATTTAATAATTGTAGAAACTAAAGAAATGGAAAAAGGTATTGTCATGAGAATGGGATGGACATGTAGTTGGTTGGAGTGTGGTGGTGTCAGGCAGCTCCTGAAAGGGGTCTGATTTTTATCTTTGTAATGGTGGCCCTTATACTCTGTATGTGGTGCCACGGGGGTGCTAGGAATATCTGATCACTTTGTGACACCAGTGCACCATTAGCGGTCTGAGGTTGGAGACAGCTTCTCCTGGGCCAGGCACAGAAACACACCGATGTCGGGTTATGGATAACAGCCTTTTGCTGAGCAGGGTGCAGATGGTATTACATGCCAACCGTGTGGTGCAGAGTAGAGAGGATGCATTGTAACCCCTTGGGAGCCCTGTTGCCTTGCTGGGACTTATGGTGCTTTTCATCCATATGATTAATGCTGACTTGATATGAGACAGAAGATTGTTCCAGGTCACTAGGGTTCTGACAAGGTCCTGAGACTTTCTCCGCCAGACTTGAATTTCGTCTATGTGGGGGATCCTTGCAGAATGGCTGGATAAGACTTGAGAATAGACTTGTTCTGGAGCGTCTCCACATACAGCTCACACCTTTACCACACTTGTGCTCAGACTGATCTCACACAGGAACTTGGCTAACTCCTCCCCCCTACTCTATATAGCTAGCAATTTAGGTAATCCCATTGGGCATACAGGGTCATATGGGCCTGCACTACACCTCTCTCTTAAAGATATAACACATAAATAAATAACATGTAACCCATCCCTTTTGATAAAGAGCTTGAACATAACAACTATAACAACCAGTCTTTTAGTGGGCCCAACACCTGTGCCGCAGTTCTGCCCGTGCAAGTCCGAAGCCCACAGGACAGCCTTTGGTGCTGGGACACCACATATGCACACTGCTGGCTGTAAACAGTGTAGGAATGAAAGGTTTTAATAATCATTATCATCAGGAAATGAAAAGTGAGTATACCCCTAAATATGGCAAGGCAAAAAGCAACACATTGAAAGAACAAGTCATATTACGAGGAACAAACATACCGGCAATGATTCAGTCTTCAGTAATCTGTATAACTACGGTAACTGAATGTTCTTTACTACTTGTTTTATTTGTCTTTTTTCCTATTCATTTATTACCTTTGCCATGTGGTTTTTAACCTGTTAAAGACCAAGAGCGTACCTGTACGTCCTGGGTCCTTTCCCTTTCCCTATGGGAGCTATAACATTGCAAAAAAAAAAACAAAAAAAAAAGTGAAAAAAAGGGAATAAAGATCATTTAACCCCTTCCCTAATAAAAGTTTGAATCACCCTTCTTTTCCCATAAAAAAAAAAACTGTGTAAATAAAAATAAACATATGTGGTATCGCCACATGTGGAAATGTCTGAATTATAAAAATATATTGTTAATTAAACCGCACGGTCAATGGCATATGCGCCCAAAAAATCTAAAATAGTGTATTTTGGACACACTTTATTTCATGAAAAAATGAATAAAAAGCGATCAAAAAGTCTGATCAATGCAAAAATGGTATCACTAAAAACTTCAGATCACGGTGCAAAAAATGAGCCCTCATACCGCCCCGTACGCGAAAAAATTAAACAGTTATAGGGGTCAGAAGATGAAAATTTTAAACGTATAAATTTTCCTGCATTTAGTTATGATTTTTTCCAGAAGTACAACAAAATCAAACCTATATAAGTAGGGTATCATTTTAACCGTATGGACCTACAGAATAAAGATAAGGTGTCATTTTTACGAATAATGTACTGCGTAGAAACGGAAGCCCACAAAATTGTGTTTTTTCTTCAATTTTGTCGCACAATGATTTTTCCATTTCGTCATAGGTTTTTGGGTAAAATGACTGATGTCATTACAAAGTAGAATTGGTGGAGCAAATAGTAAATCATCATATAGATTTTTAGGCGCAAAATTGAAAGAGTTATGATTTTTTTAAGGTAAGGAGGAAAAAATGAAAGTGCAAAAATTGAAAAACCCCTTGTCATTAAGGGGTTAAAACGGTTTTGCTGTGATAACTGGCAGAGAATGAAGTAGTTCGAGGAAATGTTCCTGAATTACTGGCACAAGAATACCAGTGTATAAACAGCTTTGGACTGCATTCAGACTGATGATAGTTTAACGTCAGCTCATTGGATTGCATAAAGTCATAATGCAAGTTATTACCTGTGGACACTATTTTAAAAGGTGCAATAGACTTAGCAGTTTAGTGCCCTTAGAAATGCCTTCATGGAAAGCCTGTGTTCCAGATTAAAGTGCCCTTGTCATTGAGTAAAACTTTTTGTATGTCACAATTTTGATCAGTAAGGGTCTCAGTGCTAAGACCCCCATGAATTACAGTGGGGCAAAAAAGTAGTGGAAAAATGGTGGGAAATAAGTATTTGGTTAATAACAAATGTTCATCTCAATACTTTGTTATATACCCTTTGTTGGCAATGACAGAGGTCACACGTGTTCTGTAAGTCTTCACAAGGTTTTCACACACTGTTGCTGGTATTTTGACCCATTTCCTCCATGCAGATCTCCTCTAGAGCAGTGATGTTTTGGGGCTGTGGCTGGGCAACACGGACTTTCAACTCCATACAAAGGTTTTCTACTGGCTAGGCCACTCCAGGACCTTGAAATGCTTCTTACGAAGCCACTCCTTCATTGCCCGGGTGGTGTGTTTGGGATCATTGTCATGCTGAAAGACCCAGCCAAGTTTCATCTTTAATGCCCTTGCTAATGGAAGGAGGTTTTCACTTAAAATCTTACGATACATGGCCCCATTCATTCTTTTCTTTACACGGATCAGTCGTCCTGGTCCCTTAGCAGAAAAACAACCCCAAAGCATAATGTTTCCACCCCCATGCTTCACAGTAGGTATGGTGTTCTTTGGATGCAACTCAACATTATTTCATCTCCAAACACGACGAGTGGAGTTTTTACCAAAAAGTTCTACTTTGGTTTAATCTGACCATATGACATTCTCCCAATCCTCTTCTGGATCATCCAAATGCTCTCTAGCAAACTTCAGACGGGCCCGAGCATGTACTAGCTTAAGCAGGAGGACACGTCTGGTACTGCATGATTTGTGTCCCTGGCGGCGTAGTGTGTTACTGATGGTAGCCTTTGTTACTTTGGTCCCAGCCCTCTGCAGGTCATTCACTACCCCCCCCCCCCCACCGTGTGGTTTAGGGTGTTTTGCTCACCGTTCTTGTAATCATTTTGACACCACAAGGTGAGATCTTGAGTGGAGTCCCAGATCGAGGGAGATTATCAGTTGTCTTGTTTGTCTTCCATTTTCTAATAATTGCTCCCACAGTTGATTTCTTCACACCAAGCTGCTTGCCCATTGCAGATTCAGTCTTCCCAGCCTGGTGCAGGTCTGCAATTTTGTTTCTGGTGTCCATCGACAGCTCTTTGGTCTTGGCCATAGTGGAGTTTGGAGTGTGACTGTTTGAGGTTCTGGACAGGTTTCTTTTATACTGATAAGTTCAAACAGGTGCCATTAATACAGGAGGACAGAGGAGACTCTTAAAGAAGAAGCTACTGGTCTGTGAGAGCCAGAAATCTTGCTTGTTTGTAGGTGACCAAATACTTATTTTCCAGCATAATTTGCAACAAAATTATTTTAAAATCAAAGAATGTGATTTTATGTTTTTTTTTTTCCCCCCTCATTATGTCTCTCATAGTTGAGGTATACATATGATGAAAATTACAGGCCTCTCTCATCTTTATAAGCGGGAGAACTTGCACAATTGGTGGCCGACTAAATACTTCTGCCCCACTGTATTATAACACGCTGAAGTGCTTCACTCCCTGGTTCACAGTGATCTCCATCCAGTTGCACTAGACAGCCCATAGACTTATAAAGGAGCTGTCTAGTGAAGCTGGATGGAGATCGAACAGAGTCAGGGAATGAAGTGCGCTACCGTGTGCTTTTCCATGCTTGTTCTCATGATCTGCGGGGGTCTGAGCACTGAAACCCTGACTGATCAAAACTTTTGACATGTCTCTTGTATCTGTGTCTATAGGATGATAGTTAGCTTCTAATTTCAAAACGGTTGTCCTCAAAATGCTTATTGCCTAACACTGAAACAATCTATTTCTTCTGCACTAAACATAAAAGAGTAACCTCACATCATGGAACATATTTGCTTCATTGTCTGTCCAGGTTTACATGAGCTCCTTGGTTTCAGCAGAGAAAGGTTGTTTTCTGTTACTCAGATGCAGGAAGATAACTCTAAAAACTGTACAATAACAAGCAAATTTGGGGGAACTGTTGATATTTTCCTAACTGTCCAAATTTAGGCATAAACTGAATGAATGCATGCGGGCTATCGTTGACATTGTCTACACTTACAGAAGAACAAACTGTCCAACGCTGTACGTAAAAATAATAATAAATTATTACCTGGGTATATAGCAATGGACTAGGAGCTATTTGCTGGTGGATAATCTGGTGAAAATACTTATTTGGAAGGCGATGAACTGTAAGGCAAAAGACTAATAAACAACAAGAAGAAAGCATAATACAGTGCAGCCCAGACAGAGCTAAGGGACAGAGGCAGGTGACTTGGATTTACACAACTTTGTACTTCATCACAGAACCCCGTGTACATAAGGGCTTGAAGGAAAACAGTTTGTTCTACATAAGCTTTGCATCCAGCCTATTTATAGCCCAGGTTTCGCAAGTGTTCCCTTGGGCAGTGTTGATATGTCCAGGAGAAGTTATGTAATGATCTCGCTTCATTGCTTCATGTGGGCACTCTGAGTTCCTCGGGCTATGCCCTACTTCTCTAGTCTGTCTCAATCTATATTACAGTACCTGAAATAAAAGATGATATCGAGTCAACACAAGTGTTTGCGTATAACAAATGCCAGAAAGCAATTCAATAGAGTACTGTTGTCCTTCATAATAGCTAGTAAAAAGCAGAGCCAAGCCGGACTTCTTTTGTGTGTGACTGCAGCCAACAACTTCAAAGACGCTTCCCTTCATAACCCCAAAGTAATGCTAGTAAGTTTCTTTCGCCTTCGTATTATCAAACCAATTATTAGCATTAGGCGAGTACTGGCAGCCGCCCCGGCATCACATGGTTACATTTCAGCTTCAGAAAAGGTCAACATATGGCACAAACACTGCTAGAGTTATACAACCTTGTACTGTGATCACATTGCACATGCTCCAGAAAGCATTATGCAATGTTATGTTGTGAGATTAATGGCTCCTTGCACAAGAAGTTTCTCATTACAGTTTCCAGCATCCTGGGAATGATTAACGCAGTGACATAACTCTTGTCACATGAATATGGAAGACTCAAGCCAGGCTTCAGTATAATGTGTTTCAGAAAGACTCAACATCTTTATTAGAGTGCAATATACTTGATTTATAATGGCTTGAAAATTGCCTTTGTCCCTGTCAGGATTTGACTTGACATTTACAGAACTGCCAGCTTTTTCTTAAAGCCGGATTGCCACTTAAACAACTTTTAGACATTTTGTCAAGAGCTTGCAGAACTGTCTACCTCCAGAACAAAAATAAACGCTGCCACGAAAAAACAGTCTGAGAAAACAACAGAGAATTGTGTTAAAGCTGAATTAATCGAATGCCTGAATATGAAATGAATGAGAAAGAATGTGAAAGTGCCCTGTGTAATAACCTGATTAGTCATCGCCTCTACCGCATAATCGGCAGCTATATTTTATGTTCAGTTGGCTACAAATCAACCAAAATAACTTAGATTTATTCACGTATAAATTATTGTCTTGTAGGAAAATCAAGACGTGCGTTGTGATAGAAAGATGAGAAAGATGTATATATATATATATATATATATATATATATATATATAAAATATAGGTCCAAGTAATGGCTGAACCCATGAAGCCACAATCTCATTGACACTAGCTAGACCAGGGTGCAGAGTCTAATGGTCCCCTCATATTCACCCTTTAAAGAGGTACTCAGCGTTTGGAGCAAACTGTTTCGAACACTGGAGCCAGGAGCTCGTGATGTCATAGCCCCGCCCCACATGATGTCACACCCGCCCCTCAATGCAAGTCTATGGGAGGGGGCGTGACAGCCGTCACGCCCCCTCCCATAGACTTGCATTGAGGGGGTGAGGCGTGAAGTCATGAGGGGGCGGGACTATGTTCGGAACAGTTTGCTCCAAATGCTGAGCAGCAGAGTACCCCTTTAACCTTCATACAAAGATATGGACTTTGCTGGAGGGAAATGTCCAAGTCATGGCCCCTATGTTAATTTTAGATTGGGTGTAAAGGTGCATTGGATAGCATGGTAAGGATTAACAAATGTCAGTAAGGCATCTAGCTCAGCACAAACTTGCTGCAACAGATGCCACAACTGATGACAAAAGTGCGTTAGTTGGCATTAGCTGTTTAGGATCCGGTGTTTAATAATTGTGCATGCCGGAGAGGAACAGAGCAAGATGCATTGTCCTGTCCGGCGTGCATGCAGCGTGTTCCACCATCCAGTGTCAAGTTAGATGCCGGATGAATATAAACTGTCCCGTTCAAATTAATGGGATCAGTTCTACAGGGCTTGGAAGCCGACGGTGATGGCCACATAGCTCTGCTACTCCTGAGCTAGTAACCTTGTACAGCGACTATTGGTGCCGTTAGCTCCCGAATTGTGAAGCACCCGGTACCTAAACAACCCCATATCTCATGGCGACCAGGAGGGATCAGTTCTACAGTACCTGAAAAAAACACTTCCGGATGACGCACATATGTGAAGGGAATTAATCAGAAATGGAGAATCCAGAAGTCAAATATAAGTTGAAATCTGAATCCAGAGAGAAGAACAGGTACCAAGTAACCAGGAGACAAAACAGAGATCATGGTCAGAATTAAGCTGAGGTTAAAATGTAATATGAACAAGTCAAGGAACAAAGCTGCCTAAATCACTAGGTGGTGTCTGTCAGTGAAGCTCTGTTTTATTTAACATGTCTTCTCTGGTGTCATCTAAAGGCATCAGTGTCGTTGACAACTCAGTGCAGTAGAAAGAACAATATAAAGACGGGTCTTGATGCTGGAGTAAGGAACAATGAGTAAGAGCTAGTCATACAAAGATCTCTCAAGATGGCCACGCATACAGCATGTTGTGGTAGACCATTAAGACTTTAGTTAGCCATATACATTTTTTAAAGGGAAACTGTCATCATTTTATGTTAATTATAAAATTAATAGTCATACAGTGATCCCTCAACTTACAATGGCCTCAGGATACAATTGTTTCAACATACAATGGTCTTTTTTGGACCATTGTAACTTGAAACCAGACTCAACATACAATGCTATGGGCAGTCCAGATCTGTGAAACATGTCAATGGCTAAAAGAAGTGACCAATCAGAATGGACATTTCACTGGTAATACCCCTGTATTACTGAAGTGCATACACTGACTGGCTGTCTGGTAGCGCCCCCAACAGTACAGGGAGGTATTACATGTACATTCTGTACTACTCTTTTCCTGTGCCATAGTTAGCTGCTCCTTTGGACTCCAGGTAAGGGCGGCTTCATTTTACTTTTTAAGGATATTGTGTGTACTGTATAGGACCCTGAGCATGACATTTTGGTGGCTTCAGAACCAATTACCAGGTTTCCATAGAGTTATGGTCTCAACATACAATGGTTTCAACATACAATGGTCGTCCTGGAACCAATTAATATTGTTACTTGAGGGACCACTGTATAAAGTTAAAGCGTACCTGTCAGATCCCACAAAAAAAAACCTGTTATATGTTACTCAGTACCTCATCCTCACCATGTACATGTAATTTTTATGACTCTATCACCCATATTACACAAAAAAATTGCATATTACAGCTGCTCTTTTCCATCTTGTGGGAGGGAGGAGGTGTGTCCTTTTCTTGTCTGCACTATGATGACTCCTCCCCCTCACTCACTCTCTTGGGGAGGGGGGGGGGGAAGCTGACTGTCACACACAGCTTTCCCAGGCTTCTGAATGGCACATAATCTGCTTAGCACTGACACATTTCTAGCCATTCAGATGCCTGGGAAAGCAGTGTGTCAGACCCTGTAATCACTACAGAGCCATAAGTCATTACAGGGTCTGACTGTCACGCACAACTTTCCTAGGCAAGAAATGTGTCAGTGCCCTCCAGAAGCCTAGGAAAGCAATGTGTGACATTCTAACCTTATTAAATTACGCATTGCCCTGTAATGATTTCAGGGTCTGACTGTCACACACAGCTTTCAGGTGTCCGGGAAAGCTGTGTGTGACAGTCAGACCCTGTAATCATTGCAGAGCCATGAGTCATTACAGAGTCACACACAACTTTCCTCTGTTTCTGAATGGCAAGAAACATGTCAGTGCTATTCAGATCATGTGCCATTCAGAAGCCTGGAAAAACTGTGTGTGACAGACAGACCCTGTAATCATTACAGGACAATGAGTCATTAGAAAGGGTCTGAAAGTCACACAGCTTTCCCAGGCTTCTGAATGGCACATGATCTTAATAGCAACGACACATTCCTTGCCATTCAGAAGCCTAGGAAAGTTGTGTGCGACAGTCAGACCCTGTAATGACTCATGCCTTTGTAATGATTACAGTGTCTGACTGTCACACACAGCTTTTTGGGGTACCTAAATGTCAAGAAATTAGTCAGTGCTAAGCAGATCATGTGCCATTCAGAAGCCTTTGAAAGCTGTGTGTGACAGTCAAACCCTGAAATCATTACAAAGCCTTGAGTTATTAGATAGGGTCTGAATGTCACACACAGCTTTCCTAGGCTTCTGAATGGCACATGATCTGACTACCACTGACACATGCAGTGCTAAGCAGATCATGTGCCATTCAGAAGACTAGGAAAGTTTTGTGTGACAGTGAGACTTTGTAATGACTTAAGGCTTTGTAATGATTACAGGGTCTATCCTACACAACTTTCCTAGGCTTCTGAATGTGCTATTAAGATTGTGTGCCATTCAGAAGCCTGGGAAAGTTGTGTGTGACATTCAGACCCTATCTAATGACTCATTGCTCGTGATTACAGGGTCTTACTGTCACACACAGCTTTTCCAAGCTTCTGAATTACACATGATCTGACTAGCACGGACACATTTCCAGTCACCTCCAGAGCTGCATTCATTATTCTGCTGTTATATAACCTCTTATCCTCCAGTCACATCCAAAGATGTGCTTACTATTCTGCTCTTATATAAAGTCTTATTCTCCAGTCACCTCCAAAGCTGCACTCACTATTCTGCTGTTATATAATGTCTTATCCTCCATTCATCTCCAAAGCTGCAGTCAGTATTCTACTGTTTTATCACGTCTTATCCTCCAGTCACCTCCAAAACTGTACTCGCTATTCTGCTGTTACATAAGGTCTTATCCTCCAGTCACCTCCAAAGCTGTGTTATACACTGCTCAAAAAAATAAAGGGAACACTAAGATAACAGATCCTAGATCTGAATGAATGAACTAAGCGTATGAAATACTTTCTGTTTCTGACCGTTTGAGTGGACACATGCACATTTGCGGCCTGCTGGAGATCATTTTGCAAGGCTCTGGCTGTGTTCCTCCTTGCACAAAAGCGGAGGTAGCGGTCTTACTGCTGGGTTGTTGCCCTCCTACGGCCTCCTCCACATCTCCTGAAGTACTGGCCTTTCTCCTGGTAGAACCTCCATGTTCTGGACACTACGCTGATAGACACAGCAAACCTTCTTGCCACAGCTCGCATTGATGTGCCATCCTGGATGAGCTGCACTACCTGAGCCACTTATGTGGGTTGTAGACTCCGTCTCATGCTACCACTAGAGTGAAAGCACCGTCAGCATTAGAAAGTGACCAAAACATCAGCCAGGAAGCATAGGAAATGAGAAGTGGTCTGTGGTCAACACCTGCAGAACCACTCCTTTATTGGGGGTGTCTTGCTAATTGCCTATAATTTCTACCTGTTGTCTGTTCCATTTGCACAACAGCATGTGAAATTGATTGTTAATCAGTGTTGCTTCCTGAGTGGACAGTGTGATTTCACAGAAGTGTGATTGACTTGGAGTTACATTGTGTTGTTTAAGTGTTCCCTTTTTTGAGCAGTGTATATGACATCAGAGTTGTACTTACTATTCTACTTTTACATAATGGCCCTGATTTACTAAAATCCGAGAGTTCTTTCTGGAGTGTTTAAGATTTCACTCCTCTTTTTCTGGGAGCTGATTTACTAATGTGTGTCGGTTCATTTTGCATGTGTCGGTTCATTTTCTGTATGTTTTTTTTTTTGTGTCACACAGGAAAATGTTTTGCCCATACTCCGGGTTAAAAGAAAAAGACTAAAAAACAGGGGCAGAAGCAGGGGGGTTTGAATGAAAGCAGGGGCAGAAGCAGGGGGGTTTGAAAGAAAGCAGGGGCAGAAGCAGGGGGGGGGGGTTGAATGAAAGCAGGGGCAGAAGCAGGGGGGGTTTGAATGAAAGCAGGGGCAGAAGCAGGGGGGGTTTAATGAAAGCAGGGGCAGAAGTGGGGGCAGGGTTTAAATGAAAGCAGGGGCAGATGCGGGGCGGGGGTTGAATGGAAGCAGGGGCAGAAGCAGGGGGGTGAATGGAAGCAGGGGTGCGTGGTTGGGTGGCTGCGGGTGAATGGAAACAGTGGCTGGGGTGGATGGGTGGCTGCAGGGTGAATGGAAGCAGTGGGTGGCTGAGGGGTGAATGGAACCAATGGCAGGGAGAATGACAGCAATGGCGCTAGGAGGCTGGAAGCAACGTGGGTGGGTGGCTGCAGGCAAACGGTGAGAAGGTGGGTGGCTGGAGGCACTGTGTGTGTGTGGCTGCTGAGGACATTGTGGCTGCTAGGGGCATTGTGTGCATGTGTTAGGGCTGCTGGTGGCATTGTGCGCATGTGTGAAGCTGCTGGGGGCATTGTGTGCATGTGTCAGGCTGCTGGGGGCATTGTGTGTGTGGGAGGCAGCTGGGGGCATTGTGCGCATGTGTAAGGGCTGCTGGGGGCATTGTGCGCATGTGTGAAGCTGCTGGGGGTATTGTGTGCATGTGTAAGGCTGCTGGGGGCACTGTGTGCATGTGTGAGGCTGCTGGGGGCATTGTGTGCATGTGTGAAGCTGCTGGGGGTATTGTGTGCATGTGTAAGGCTGCTGGGGGTATTGTGTGAGGCTGCTGGGGGCACTGTGTGCATGTGTGAGGCTGCTGGGGGCATTGTGTGCATGTGTGAGGCTGCTGGGGGCATTGTGTGCATGTGTGAGGCTGCTGGGGGCATTGTGCGCATGTGTGAGGCTGATGGGGGCATTGTGTGTGTGTGTCAGGCTGCTGGGCACATTATACGCATGTGTAAGGGCTGCTGGGGGCATTGTGTGCATGTGTGAGGCTGCTGGGGGTATTGTGTGAGGCTGCTGGGGGCACTGTGTGCATGTGTGAGGCTGCTGGGGGCATTGTGTGCATGTGTGAGGCTGATGGGGGCATTGTGCGCACGTGTGAGGCTGATGGGGGCATTGTGTGTGTGTGTCAGGCTGCTGGGCACATTGTGCGCATGTGTAAGGGCTGCTGGGGGCATTGTGTGCATGTGTGAGGCTGCTGGGGGTATTGTGTGAGGCTGCTAGGGGCACTGTGTGGATGTGTGAGGCTGCTGGGGGCATTGTGTGCATGTGTGAGGCTGATGGGGGCATTGTGTGTGTGTGTCAGGCTGCTGGGCACATTGTGCGCATGTGTAAGGGCTGCTGGGGGCATTGTGTGCATGTGTGAGGCTGCTGGGGGCATTGTGTGCATGTGTCAGGCTGCTGGGGGCATTGTGTGCATGTGTGAGGCTGCTGGGGGCATTGTGTGCATGTGTCAGGCTGCTGGGGGCATTGTGTGTGTGTCAGGCTGATGGGGGCATTGTGCGCATGTGTGAGGCTGATGGGGGCATTGTGTGTGTGTGTCAGGCTGCTGGGGGCATTGTGCGCATGTGTAAGGGCTGCTGGGGGCATTGTGTGCATGTGTCAGGCTGCTGGGGGCATTGTGCGCATGTGTAAGGGCTGCTGGGGGCATTGCGTGCATGTGTCAGGCTGCTGGGGGTATTGTGTGTATGAGGCTGCTGGGGGCATTGTGTGTGTGTGACGCTGCTGGGGGCATTGTGTGAGGCTGCTGGGGGCATTTTGTGTGTGAGGCTGCTGGGGGTATTGTGTGTGTGAGGCTGCTGGGGGTATTGTGTGTGTGTGTGTGTGAGGCTGCTGGGGGCATTGTGTGCATGTGTGAGACTTATGGGGGTATTGTGTGCATGTGTGAGGTTGCTGGGGGCATTGTGTGTGAGGCTGCTGGGGGCATTGTGTGTGTGAGGCTGCTGGGGGCATTGTGTGTGAGGCTGCTGGGGGCATTGTGTGCATGTGTCAGGCTGCTAGGGGCATTGTGTGCATGCGTGAGGCTGCTAGGGGCATTGTGTGCATGCGTGAGGCTGCTGGGGACATTGTGTGTGAGGCTGCTGGAGGTATTGTGTGTGAGGCTGCTGGGGGCATTGTGTGCATGTGTGAGACTTATGGGGGTATTGTGTGCATGTGTGAGGTTGCTGGGGGCATTGTGTGCATGCGTGAGGCTGCTGGGGACATTGTGTGTGCGGCTGCTGGGGGCACTGTGTGTGAGACTGAAGGTATTTGTGTGTGTGTGTGTGTGTGTGTGTGTGAGGCTGTTGGAGGTATTGTATGTGTGAGACTGAAGGTATTTGTGTGTGTGTGTGTGTGTGTGTGTGTGTGTGTGTGAGGCTGTTGGAGGTATTGTATGTGTGAGACTGAAGGTATTTGTGGGAAAAAAGATAGGATGATGCTGGAAAAGTATGGAGCTTAATTGTTTTTTTTAAAAGGCTCTGTGGTGAATAGTTGTGACTAGAAGGAACCATCATGGCGGTCTGGGCCAGATGGAAAAGAAAAGTGAATGACTCCGATCAGAGAAGACATCACCTGTGAGTCCTGCATATAGCAACACTGTAATTTACATAGCTAACGGATATATATTCCTTCTTTTTAGCCATTTTTTCTTGCGCGTCAAATATTTTTCAGTAGGGGTGTTTTTTTTGCGAGGGGTGCACTGAGCCGCAAAAGGTTGGGAACCACTGCTCTAACATATCTTTAGATAAACACAATTGCTATATTTTGGGCCTAGAGACATCACTTTTCACTGAACCAGACCTGCAAACATCTCTATAGAATACAACAAATATTTTTGTGAACCATTACAGACTGGACATCAGAAAAGCTAGAAAAGAACCCTATGGTCTAGTGGTGTTACAGCGGCCATTTTCGGATGGTCCCTAACATACATTATGAGTCTAATACTCACAACTATCACCTCTGCTGTGCATATAGCCTCTTGACTGGGTGACATGCTAGATCAACCATCAATTTAAACATTTAAACTCCCTCCTGGGGAAAGGAGGAGGGGTGGATGGCTGGAGAGGGTGCCTTTCCCTCAAAGTAGCATACAACAAAAAACACAAATAGCCAGCACAACTACATGATATACGAGTGCATGCTGCTGTGGCAAATGCAAAGTATACAAACACAAAAATTTGTGTGCCGCTGCAATTTTTGTGTTTGTATACTTTGCATTTGCCACAGCAGCATGCACTCGTATATCATGTAGTTGTGCTGGCTATTTGTGTTTTTTGTTGTATGCTACTTTGAGGCTTGCTTTTTTACGCAGTACATTTTTCGGTAAAAATTGACACATTACCTTTATTCTGTAGGTCCATACAACTAATGTCACGATTCGGCTTACAGGTTGTGGATCCACTGTGTCAGCGAGGGATAGGCGTGGACCGTGCTGGTGGACCAGTTCTAAGAGGCTACTGGTGTTCACCAGAGCCCGCCGCAAAGCGGGATGGTCTTGCTGCGGCAGTAGCAACCAGGTCGTATCCACTAGCAACGGCTCAACCTCGCTGACTGCTGAGAAGGCGTGGGACAGAAGGACTAGGCAGAGGCAAGGTCAGACGTAGCAGAAGGTCGGGGCAGGCGGCAAGGTTCGTAGTCAAGGTGGATAGCAGGAGTTCAGGTAACACAGGCTTTGGACAACACTAAACGCTTTCACTGGCACAAGGCAACAAGATCCGGCCAGGGAGTGCAGGGGAAGTGATGTGATATAGCCAGGGAGCAGGTGGAAGCTAATCAGGCTAATTGGGCCAGGCACCAATCATTGGTGCACTGGCCCTTTAAGTCTCAGAGAGCTGGCGCGCGCGCGCCCTAGAGAGCGGAGCCGCGCGCGCCAGCACATGACACCCGGGGACCGGGACGGGTAAGTGACTTGGGATGCGATTCGCGAGCGGGTGCGTCCCGCTGTGCGAATCGCATCCCCGCCGGCAATGTCAGTGCAGCTCTCCCGGTCAGCGGGTCTAACCGGGGCGCTGCAGGGAGAGAGACGCCGTGAGCGCTCCGGGGAGGAGCAGGGACCCGGAGCGCTCGGCGTAACAACTAAAAAGATACCCTACATATACTGGCTTGATTTTGTCTTACTTCTGGAAAAAATCATAACTACATGCACGAAAATTTATATGTTTAAAATTTTAATCTTCTGACCCCTATAACGTTTTTATTTTTCTGCGAATGTGGTGGTACGAGGGCTCATTTTTTGTGCCGTGATCTGATGTTTTTAGCGGTACCATTGTTGTATTGATCGGACTATATATATATATATATATATATATATATATATATATCATGATATAAAAAGTGACCAAAAAATACGCTACTGGATTTTGGAATTTTTTTGCACATACGCCATTGATCGTGTGGTTTAATTAGCTATATATTTTTATAGTTTGGACATTTACATACGCGGTGATAACACATGTTTATTTTTATTTACACTGGTATTTTTTTAAATGGGAAAAGGGGGGGGGGGGGGTGATTCAAACTCTTATTAGGGAAGGGGTTATAGGAGACTATAACATACAGTACATCGATCTCTCATACTGTTCAATGTTATGCCATAGTATAGCATTGATCAGTGTTTCTGCCGCTTGACTTCTCCTACCTGGATCTCAGGCAAGGAGCAGTCATTCAGCGATCTGACAGCGAGGAGGCAGGTAAGGATCCTTCTCACATCCTGCAAGCTGTTCGGGACACCGCAATTTCACTGTGGTGGTCCCGAACAGCACCACTGAGCTAACCAGCAATGTTTACTTTTGTTTTAGACAGGGCAATCAAGTTTGATCGCAGTGTCTAAAGGGTTAATGCCGGACATCAACCCGATCGGCGATGTCCGACATTAGCCGTGGGTCCTGGTTGCTTATAGCAATCAGGACCGTCATACCTCGGGAGCCGCAGATGGACATTAATGAACGTCCATTTGCAGCAAGGGGTTAATGACTTTGCAAACAACTATGAGTTAAGAGACAGGTATCTTTTGTTTTATCTCCTATCTTTATCAGCTATCTGCTCATGTCTGTGGCTCTGAGAAGGATATAGAGCTGACAGAATCTCTGTAAGTTTTAACCCCTTTATTACGTATGTGTGGTGAGGGAGTGATGAGGGCAGATGGAATTACCCCAGGGGCAGATGGCATTAACCCCTTATGTTTGTGACGCCAGGGCGTGGTTTATCCTCTTCACCACCCGAAGGAATACCAATGGCTCCTGGGCTAGGTACATCGGGCAAATAATGACTCTGACGTCAAGTTGCGGAACAATGGCAGCTTTACTGAGTCAGATGTAACAGTCTATAAAGCTTGGCTGGGCCCAAGGAGGTGACCAGTGACTTCAGAGACCACAGGGCCTGATGGGACTTATAGTGGACTGGGACAATTTGCTGCAGAGCCACTCTGACTGAAGACAGATTGACTTGGACTGACTTGACTATGGCAGTTCACACTGAGGAATTCACGAGGAATGATTTTGGTCAGGAAATTGTTGCTTTCTCCATCAAGCGGAATTCAAGCGCAATTCAAGCGCAATTCAAGCAGAATTTCCATGAGGAAATGAAGAGGAATGAAGGAGGAGGCTATTTAATCTACTTTTCTGAATTCCACTTGAATTCCGCTCGAATTCCGCTTGAAAACGATGTCGGGCAGATTGGGCAGAATGGGCAGAATTTTTTTTACCATTGACTTTTATTGGATTCTGCTCCTGGATTCCGCTTGAAGAATGAACATGTTCTTTCTTCAAGCGGAGAGGAATTGAGCGTCGGAATTCTGCTAGCAGAATTTCCGCAGTGTGCACAGGACACCGGAAACAACATTAAAGGAGAACTCCAGACCATAAAAATTGTCCCCCATAGTGCCGGCAGTAGAAAAATAAAGATGTACATACCTTCCTGCGCTCCCCCGGGGCCTCCAGTAACCGGCTCCGGTCTCCGCCGTGATCCACTTCCTGGTTGCCGGTGGTCGGAGGAATCAGCCAATCACCAGCCGCAGCGCAGTCCGACTCGACCGGCGATAGGCTGAGCGGCAGTGTAACGTTTTCGGTGCCGGTGTAGTGAAGAATTTTGTGTCCTGAAGCGTTTTCACACTGCTGCTCAGCCTATCGCCGGCCGAGTCGGACTGCGCTGTGGCTGGTGATTGGCTGATTCATCCGACCACTGGCAGCCAGGAAGTGGATCGCGGGGAGACCGGAGCCGGTTACCGGAGGCCCCAGGGGAGCGGGGGAAGGTATGTACATCTTTATTTTTTTTTTTACTGCCGGCAGTATGGGCAACAATTTTTATATTCCGGAGTTCTCCTTTAAAGTCAATGGGCAGAGGGGATGTGCATTCATTTGGAGTGGAGAATTCAAGAGGAATAACTCGAGTAAATTCCTCTTGAATTACTCAGTGTAAACGCACCCTTAGACTGACTTCACCCCTTCTGTAGCTTACCAGGTTTTGACTTGACCTGTGGGGTACTGGACTTTAGGATCTGTGGCTGCGTGGTAGACGTTAGGCCTCTTTAAGACTCCAGACCCATACCTAGGACTTGACCTTGCTGCACTCAGCTAAGCAGGAACTAAGAGAGTGAGCTAGCTCCACCCAGGGCTTATATGGGGGAGACTAGGAGGGGTCCCATAGGTCACCCTTAGGTCACATGGTCACTGGTACCTTCCCTGGTTACCATCACATAACACATAACTTAACCCCTTAAGGACTCATGACGTACCGCTACGTCATGAGTCCGCTCCCGATCTATAACGCGGGGCCACGGCTAATAGGGCGCGGCATTGATCGCGCTGCCGCACACTATTAACCCTTCAGACTATTAACCCTCTAAAGTGAAAGTGAAAACATGCTGGCTAGCTCAGGGAGCTGTTCGGGATAGCCGCGGTGAAATCGCGGCATCCCGAACAGCTTACAGGACAGCAGGAGGGTCCCTACCTGCCTCCTTGCTGTCCGATCGCCGAATGACTGCTCAGTGCCTGAGATCCAGGCATGAGCAGTCAAGCGGCAGAATCATCGATCAGGGTTTTCTTATGAGAAACCAGTGATCAATGTAAAAGATCAGTGTGTGCAGTGTTATAGGTCCCTATGGGAGCTATAACATTGCAAAAAAAAAAGTGAATAAAGATCATTTAACCCCTTCCCTATTAAAAGTTTGAATCACCCCCCTTTTTCCCCTAAAAAAAACCAGTGTAAATAAAAATAAACATATGTGGTATCGCCGTGTGCGGAAATGTCCGAATTATAAAAATTTATCGTTAATTAAACCGCATGGTCAATGGCGTGCGCGCAAAAAAATTCCAAAGTCCAAAATAGTGCATTTTTGGTCACTTTTTATATCAAGAAAAAATGAATAAAAAGCGATCAAAACGTCCGATCAATGCAAAAAGGGTACTGCTAAAAACTTCAGATCACGGCGCAAAAAATTAGCCCTCACACCGCTCCATACGCAGAAAAATAAAAAGTTATATGGGTCAGAAGAGGACAATTTTAAACGTATACATTTTCCTGCATGTAGTTATGATTTTTTCCAGAAGTGCGACAAAATCAAACCTATATAAGTAGGGTATCATTTTAATCATATGGACCTACAGAATAAAGATAAGGTGTCATTTTTAACGAAAAATTTACTGTGTAGAAACGGAAGCCCCCAAAATTTACAAAATGGCGTTTTTTTTTCAATTTTGTCTAACAATGGTTTTTTTCCGTTTCCCCATAGATTTTCGGGTAAAATGACTGATGTAATTACAAAGTAGAATTGGTGGCGCAAAAAATAAGCCATCATATGGATTTATAGGTGCAAAATTGAAAGAGTTATGATTTTTCAAATGTAAGGAGGGAAAAACAAAAATGCAAAAACAGAAAAACTCTGAATCCTTAGGGGGTTAAAGGTATAACACATTTTATATACAATACTCTATATAACAAGCATAGATGCAGATATAGAAAGGAAAAGGTGGAGGGGGGGGGGCAAGGGGTCACTGTATGGAGGCTGCCTGACAGGGCAGTAAGGGTACAGGGGTGCAACTCCTGTACAGGGCCACCTCATATGTGTGTGCTTTACCCAGATTATTTGCACTAGAGGTTGTACTGGATTTATGTATAGGTTAAAATGGTTCAGATGAAGAAGTGTGATAAATAGGAGTGGTCCTATCCCAGCCCCCACCCCACTCTATTTTCTTTTTAAATGCTGCTTTACAAACACCTCGCCTAGTCCTTGTAGACTTTATGATACAGAGATAATCAATTCCCAATGTGATTTGCAGAAAAATGTCTTTATTCTCCTTCAGTCTTCGTGAAACCTGATATTTTGTCTAGTTGCCTTCCTGATGGCGGACGAATAAATCACTGAGCTTTGTGCAATAAAATACTTTGTGTTTTGTGGAAAACTCTTAACCGCCCTTCCTTTTCTAATCATTATGCAATACATGTCTGCGTTCTGTATCTGCATTGTTCATCAGAAATGATTCAGCATCTGGATTGTTTTACACAATAGGGGGAATTTACTATTACCTGGGTTTTTCTTTGAAACGACTACCGAGTAGTAATCCTTGTTTAGACAATATCCCACTGTATTTACTATGTATGTTGATGAATTTGAGCTTGTACAATGTGTTTTGCTGTTTTAACATGTTTTTGTTACACCATGTTTAGCGAAGTGTAATTTGTGCCTAAAAAATGTGTCATGTAAATGAATCAAGTTTTACTTTTTTGCTTTTTATAAAAATAAAAAAAAAACACAAAAATAAACAAAGCTTGTAAAAGTGTCACATTTTTAAGCCACCTACATCAGAAATGTTGGCATTTCAACATGCGCTAGATTTTGGTGCAGCATGGAACAGAATTATGGCGCAGCAGCCTTAGTAAATCCGGGCAAATGTGTTTCTTTTGACAAAGGCCACAGAGTACTTAATGTTAAATCAAACAACATTTGTTCTAGAATGTTTCCCCTCATGCTTCCTCTGCCACTCATCAGCATTTCTACACTATTATTCTGTTGCCATCGCTTCAATGTTAAAAGTAGTGTTTACAAGATGTTCTGGTCACATACACAATACAGTGATGATTAGGCCTTTTCTTCCTCCGAGGTGTACGTGAGACTGTAAGTGTAGGCAGCTTATTATCCATCTACGCTTCATATATGACATCACTGTGGCTGTACTGGAATAAAGAAACCTATACTTATATATACAGTCAAGTCCTTATTACCCCATCATTTATGTACTGAACACTGACCGATAGAAGGGAAAATGCCTGTGAGTGAGATATTTCCCCATGTATGGCTGGTTTAAGAAACATCTCTATAGACTATAGATCCTGAAACACTGGGTCCTTTGTGTACTATTGCCAAAGTAGATGCCATTGCAATTCTTCAAGATCTTGTTCTTAGGAATAGCCAGTGTTAACAATGCATGCAAAGCCTTTCAGTCTGGAACACTACTTTAATCTGATATATCAGATAACCTAACTAGCTTATGCAAAACTATAGCGCTGCTTACTGACCTGGTCATGCTGAAATGTAGGACAACACACTATAGCGTATACGTATGGATACATTTAATGTTGTGCTGTCACATGCTACTGACATTTTATTCATTCGTGTTTATAACTATATATACAGATGTATAGTAGCTCAATTTAAAATTATACATTTGCATTACAACCAAATCCATCTATTTGCAGACAGATAAGGCTGAACCTGATACTGTATATTGATGTTGCATTAAAAGTATATGGCAGAGGCCACGGCCACTTCTACCTCCAAACTGCAGGGAGCTGCAAAAAGGGAAACTATTAGCTGGAAATTCTGTCCCAGTGGCTCATAGGCTGCAGGCCTGAAAAGAGTGAGAGAGAAATAGCCACTCCATTTTTTCATGGGAACTGGGCTAGGTGATTATTATTAATGTATACTGTATATACTCGAGTATAAGCCGAGTTTTTCAGCACGATTTTTCGTGCTGAAAACACCCCCCTCGGCTTATACTCGAGTGAACTCTCTGCCCTCAGTGGTCTTCAACCTGCGGACCTCCAGAGGTTTCAAAACTACAACTTCCTGCAAGCCCGGGCCGCCATCGGCTGTCTGGGCTTGCTGGGAGTTGTAGTTTTGAAACCTCTGGAGGTCCCCAGGTTGAAGACCACTGCGGCCTTCGACATCATCCAGCCCCCCTCTCACCCCCTTTAGTTCTGTACTCACCTCCGCTCGGCGGGACGGTGCTCCGCTGGTGCGGTGCTGCAGGACTGTCCGGTGGGGAGGTCGTCCGGTGGGATAGTGGTTCCGGGCTGCCATCTTCACCGGGGGGCCTCTTCTCTGTGCTTCGGGCCCGGAATAGTCACGTTGCCTTGACGACAACGCGGGGGGACGTTCATTACCAACGTCCGTCTGCGTCGTCGTCAAGGCAACGCCTCTATTTCGGGCCCGAAGCGCGGAGAAGAGGCCCCCCGTGAAGATGGCAGCCCGGAACCACTATCCCACCGGACGACCTCCCCACCGGACAGTCCTGCAGCACCAGACCAGCGGAGCACCGTCCCGCCGAGCGGAGGTGAGTACAGAACTAAAGGGGGTGAGAGGTGGGGGGGGGGGGTCTGGATGATGTCGAAGGCCGCAGTGGTCTTCAACCTGCATACCTCCAGAGGTTTCAAAACTACAACTCCCAGCCAGCCCGGACAGCCGATGGCTGCCCGGGCTTGCTGGAAGTTGTAGTTTTGAAACCTCTGGAGGTCCGCAGAAGACCACTGTATCAGACATTGACAAGCGGTAATGATGAAGGTGGGGGGGGGGGCTGATGACAAGGGAATGATGAAGGGGGGTGGGGATGATGACAAGGGGATGATGAAGGGGGGTGGGGATGATGACAAGGGGATGATGAAGGGGGGGTGATGACAGGCGGTGATGATGAAGGGGGGATGATGACAGGCGGTGATGATGAAGGGGGGATGATGACAGGGTGATGATGATGAGGGTGTTAATGATGGGGGTCTAGATGTTGACAGGGTGGATGATGTATTTCCCACCCTAGGCTTATACTCGAGTCAATAACTTTTCCTGGGATTTTGGGGTGAAATTAGGGGCCTCGACTTATATTCGGGTCGGCTTATACTCGAGTATATACGGTAGTAGGGGACACTAAGGGGGACATCAATACTCAGTGGGGGAATTAAGGGGGTTGTTATTACTAAGTAAGGGGAAATAACAGGGGTATAAGTTGGGCATATTACACTAAGGTGGGGCATAAATATTTAGAAGGGGCACTAAAGGCAACATTTTGGCTCAATCCAGGGCACTAAGTGTTGCAGTGGAAGACACAAAGGGAGGGGGGAAATATTACTGATTGGGGGCACTAACAGGCAATATTGCAGAGTGGGAGTACTAAAAGGCTTGATTAAAGGGCACTAAGGGGCATTATAATTGAGTGGGGTGGCAATAAGTGAAGTTCTTGCTATGTACTGTGTTCTGAGATGGGGGCATTGGGAGGGGCACAGATACCGAGAGGGCAAGCATTTTGGTGCAGAGTTATTGAGTGTGGCCATTAAATGACAGTGTTACTGATTAAGGGCACTTGGGGGCATAATTACTTAGTGGGGCACTAAGCAGTATAATAACTTAGCAGAAGACACTAAGGAAATAGTGGAGGCACAGTTATTGCAGAAAAGCACCAAAGGGGGCACTTCTCCTATGAGGGGCTGTAGGGAGCCTTTATTTCTGTGTAAGATGCTATGAAGGACAAAATTACCTTGTCAGGTAGGCACTAATCTGCAGAGATAAGTCATGATTGGAAGAAGTCTTCACAATGTTCTAGGCCAGATGCAGGTAAAATAGCACGTGAACAACTCAGATCAGAGAAGACATCACAGTATGTAGGTGCATTCATAGCCAATAAATTCCTACATCTGTGATTTCCTCTTCTAACCATGTTACCACATTGAAGAACATGAGGTGGTGAGAGTCTGATGGTTGGTTAATACCTTGAAGTAACACCTATATCATCCATTACTAATAAGTAGTGATTCATACTTGCTGAGACCTAATCACTTTACTTTTACTGTGTGCGTTGCGTACTACATTCCTGTTTTCACTCTATGAGAACATCTTTACTTTTATGTTTATTTGACCTTTAGACAGAGTTTATTTGTCATACTTACACGGAATTAATAACCTGTGGTACAATAGATGTTAGTGCTCAAATGTATCATGTGTCCTCTTAGAGCACATTCTGGTCTATAAGAAACTTTTAATAAGAGGGTCACTTTTTTTTTTTTTTTTGTAAATCCACACCATTATTAACATACAGTTACTGATCAAAAAGGCCACAAGTAATGGTTGTAAAAGGAAGTTCTGACTAAGCATGAACTACCACTCCAGCCTAAATATAGTTAACAGGACTTCTTCCCCCTGTGCCTACGTGCAGAGCCAGCAAGTCTTTCAGCTGTGATGACGAAATGCCATACATTTCTTCCTGGAATAGGACAGATGAAAGGCCTCTTGTTATGCTGAGGTTTCAGAGCTTACAAAACACAGTGTCAGAAATCTACTGGGTGTGTTTAGTCACTTCTTAGCAAGATTTTATGGAAAATAAAAAGCAGGAGATCAGAAGGAACAAAGAATCGCCCATAAAGTGTTTCAGACTCTAATGTTATTTGCTTTTCCTTCATTCAATGGAAGAGAAGCACGTTTTAATAAACTACAAGTCTCAGCGGCGCTCTCCAAATATACTGTAAAAGGACAGGAGGACAATTTCTTACATAGGGGAGAGGTCCCTGCCTACAATGTCCTGCATCAAGCAGGTTTTTTTCAATGCAGTTTGATCCTTTGTTGTTTTATTACACTGCTTTTTTTATTTGGCATTGGAGCTCCTTTAGAGCTTAGATGCCACATTCCAAATAATACAGAACTGGAAAATTTGGGAGGCAAGCTACCTCCATTAGCATCCATGTAGCTTTTTCTTGCAAAACCACAGAGTTCTAGCCACAAGGTTCTGTATACAGTAAAACTGCTTTGAGAAGACCACCCAAAATTGCATTTAAAAGTGGTCTGGAGTGGCCTTCTCAAGGAAATTGGGCACTATGAATAAAGCTTATCAGAATAAAAATCACAGCAAACCATGTCTTCTCAAAAGTTGATCTTTTAGACTAAATAAATAACTCAACACAACACACAGCCATTATTGTCTACACCTTGGCAACAAACTGAATACCTAAGTGAAAATGTTAAAATTGGCCCCGATTAGCCATTTTCCCTAGCCAATGTCATGTGACTTGTTAGTGTTAAAATGTATCAGGTGTGAATGGAGAGCATGTGTCTTAAATGTGGTGTTATCACTCTCACACTTTCTAGTAGTGGTCACTGTTATTTTAACATGGCACTTCGTGGCAATGAACTCTCTAAGGATTTGAAAAAAAGAATTGTTGCTCTACATAAAGATGGCCTATACTATCAAAAGATTGCCAAGACCCTGAAACTAAGCTGCAGCATGATGGGCAAGACCATACAACAGGGCAAGACCATACAGGGTTTAAAAATAATAATACTAGTCTAGTGCTGTGTGTGATGGGCACCATCCAAATTTGAGTGAACGCTTTGTGATAGCCCTTGGGGGGTGTATAGTAGTGGGAATGTTGTATCGGTATATGAGGGGTTAATGTTAACCCTATAGTTCGTGACGCCAGGCTGAGGGCTAGTATGCTGAGGTAATTCTCCGGCCTATCGCCGCCCTTCCCAGTAACGATAGGTGCATGAAATGACTGAAGGTCCACAAGGAGATTTAACTTGAACTTGAACAACTTTACTTAAGTGCTTGTTATACATCCAAGGCACAGTAACAGTCTAATATAACAGTCCTTATATTGCTCAGTGACTGACAGTTGTTGCGGACCTTGAGGTATTTAGAAAGTCTCTGAATTTAGGGAAGATATAGCAGTTCCGTCCGGATTTAGGGGTTAAATTAGGTCCGGTGATGCTGCAGAGTGTCTGGGGACTGATACACTCTCGATTTAGTATTGATCAGCCGTCGCCGCAAGGCTCAGGCCAAACTCACTGCAAGAATAGCTGCGCAGGTCCTTCTTGGTAGACAGCCCAGGAAAAAGAGGGATCCTTACTGCTTGGCTGCGCAGGAACAAGAGAGAGAATAATGGCCGCTGCTCCCTTATATGGGCAGGGGCAGGGTGAATCTGATTGGTCCGAATACCTGTCATTCACTCGTACACAGAATGATGGGATTGCATACGTCATAGGGACCTCCACAGGACCTCAAGCAGAAATACCATAAAGTTCACCTAGTCACGTGACCCGCAGGTCCTGGTACGCTACGCGCAGGTAATTAACTATTCATTTACATTTATATAACTATATTTACATAAACCTTGCATAAGTTACTGGTTTACTAGATGGAATAGAGGTGACAAGGGGTAGACTATACAACATGGACCCCTACGTCCTAGGGACTCTTGCTATGGGGACCCATACACATAAAGGGACCGCAAAGGATGCAGTACCGAGACACCACAGCTGTTTCATGTGGCACACTACCCTTTTTTGGATTATGATTTAGGACTATTATCCGTATCGGTTGAAAACATCAGTAGTCCCTATTTCTGAAGTGGTAAATAACTGTATATAACTGCCTTAAAGGAAAACTGTCAGTAAACTCCCACCGCACTAACCAGAGGTACTGGCTGGTAGTGCGGGGGACGCTGATCAATATACTGATCCATGCCCGGATCCGCCCCGTCGTTCACCTGTTATCTTCATTCTTCTGGATATGCAGATGAGCTGCTAACTGGCACGGGCAGGGTTACAAGGCTCCTTCTGGCACTCTGACGTCAGCGCAGCTCATACACAGCGTCGCCCGGCTTATGAATATTCATAAGCCGGGCGGCACTGCGGACGAGCGTCGCTGACGTCAGAGTGCCAGAAGGAGCCTTGTGACCCCGCCTGTGTCAGTTAGCAGCTCATTTGCATATCCAGAACAATGAAGACAACAGGCGAATGGCAGGGCGGATCCGGGCATGGATCAGCATATTGATCAGCGTCCCCCGCACTACCAGCCAGTACCTCTGGTTAGTGCGGGGGAGTTTACTGACAGTTTTCCTTTAAGTGCTATTCTCTGAAGGGATGTAGATTTCCAGTCATGATGATATAAGCAGCTTCTTTGGTAACCAGGCTGTGAGTCAGACATTTTAGAATTTCTTATTTCAGAAAACTAATAACGTCATTCAGTGTGCACTGAGATCTATGGGATCTTGGAGGCCAACGTGTCAGAACAGGACAGATTGTCTGTATAGTTTCCCAAGGAACATAGTCTTCATATCTATACTGTATATTAGGTCATTCTTCATAATACATTGTTAACAGACATGTCATCTAAACCTTATACCAACAGTGATCTTTTCTTTTAGAGTCATGAGTATATTGTGTAAGATAAACCTTTTAGATTTTTTACATAGAGATATGTTTATGGTAGTAAAAAAATTTTTCCCCACTTAATGTCACGGTCTGAAACCAATAACATTATACCATCACCCTGTCTAGATGGGTTAGAGATCATGAAGGAACTTTAGGGCCTATTAGATGTTATAAGACTTTAGGTAAAGCCTGGACCCTACATCTCTCATACCAGTTCAGTATATTGATTATATTGGGCACTAAATGGATGGATATCGATGCGTTGGGCTGTAATAGCTACCAAAATAACATTTTCAGTACAGACTCTGGATCATTTTACACCTGGAGAATTGCATAAACTGCAGCCCTCTAGAATGCTGCAAAACTACAATTTTCAGAATGCCCAGATGCTGGATATTGCAGTTTTGCAACATCTGGAGACACACATCTTTTCAAAGAAGACAGACACAACCGTGCTGTAACCCCCTCCCCGTAAATAGGCATTTTGAGAATAGAGTAGGGAGCCTTCTTTTCTAGAAACAGTGCCACTCTTGTTTATAGGCTGTGCCTAGTACTGCAGTTTAGCCTCATAAATAAACTCCAGTACCAAACATAGCCGGTGGATAAGAGTGGTGCTGTTTCTGAAAAAAAAAAGTACCCGTTTAAAAAATAATAATAGTTTTAGACAACTCCCTTTGTATCTCCTTGACCATATGAAATGGAAGGAGGTACGTGTATGATACATTAACACTTCACATTACTAGTTTTATGGACTATCCTGATATATAGACAACCCGGCATTAGTCATCAGACTTCCTGTCCACTTCACTGAATTGCTGTTTCCTGGTTGTACTTCATTTAGCTCCCACACTGCTTACACCTTTTTCTGTATAAAGGCATTCACAGCTTAAACACCTTTTTCTGAGAAATAAGAAGACATGCTCTCGATAGCTGGAAAGGGATTCATTGAAAAAAAAAACATAATTTCTGAGTGTTTCACATATTTAAAAGAAATTGCTGAGGCAGGTTATCTTCAGAGGTACAATTGTCTATATATATATATATATATATATATATATATATAGCAAAAAAAAAAATGGAAGAGAGCTGCACTCCAGCATTCAGTGAAAACCCAGAGTGGGTGTATTTATTCACACATCTGCAATACACGCGATGTTTCGGCCCGTCAATAGAGCCCTTCTCGTGCTTAAGAAAGGCTCTATTGACGGGCCGAAACATCGCGTGTATTGCAGATGTGTGAATAAATACACCCACTCTGGGTTTTCACTGAATGCTGGAGTGCCGCTCTCTTCCATTTTTTTGCTACATTTACTTGGGGCCTGGGTCTGACCCTGGAGCTGAGCACCCACGTGGATCTTAGAATCCTTGGTTACAGCCACGCATGGTGCTCCTTCCTCTCCATTTTTTTCTATATATATATATATATATATATATATATATATATATATATATATATATATATATATATATTTCCTTTTCTTCTGAATAGAAAGTTTTTTTTTATTGGATCCTTCATCAGTACTTCCCTAAAAAGAGTTACCTGTTGCTAACAAAAAACTTTTATATAATGCAGATAATACCATTATATGTATCTTTGTAATATACATTGATTAAAAATGTTTTAATTGAAAAAAGGCTGTTCTGCAGCTGTTGCATGTGGGTCTCTATGAGAAGTCCAAATACGGGAAGTGAGGGCAAGACAAGAAGGGCTCTGTGTAGGCTCCTCAGTGTACAGAGCCCTGCTTGTCCTCAGTGTACAGAGCCCTGCTTGTCCTTAGTGTACAGAGCCCTGCTTGTCCTTAGTGTACAGAGCCCTGCTTGTCCTCAGTGTGCAGAGCCCTGCTTGTCCTCCGTGTAAAGAGCCCTGCTTGTCCTCAGTGTACAGAGCCCTGCTTGTCCTCCGTGTACAGAGCCCTGCTTGTCCTCCGTGTACAAAGCCCTGCTTGTCCTCAGTGTACAGAGCCCTGCTTGTCCTTAGTGTACAGAGCCCTGGTTGTCCTCAGTGTACAGAGCCCTGCTTGTCCTCAGTGTACAGAGCCCTGCTTGTCCTCAGTGTACAGAGCCCTGCTTGTTCTTGCGTGTACAGAGCCCTGCTTGTCCTCAGTGTACAGAGCCCTGCTTGTCCTTAGTGTACAGAGCCCTGCTTGTCCTCCGTGTACAGAGCCCTGCTTGTCCTCAGTGTACAGAGCCCTGCTTGTCCTCAGTGCAGAGAGCCCTGCTTGTCCTCAGTGCACAGAGCCCTGCTTGTCCTCAGTGCACAGAGCCCTGCTTGTCCTCAGTGCACAGAGCCCTGCTTGTCCTCAGTGTACAGAGCCCTGCTTGTCCTCACTGCACAAAGTCCTGCTTGTCCTCAGTGCACAGAACTCTGCTTGTCCTCAGTGCACAGAGCCCTGCTTGTCCGCAGTGTACAGAGCCCTGCTTGTTCTCAGTGCACAGAGCCCTGCTTTTCCTCAGTGCACAGAGCCCTGCTTGTCCTCAGTGCACAGAGCCCTGCTTGTCCTCAGTGCACAGAGCCCTGCTTGTCCTCAGTGTACAGAGCCCTGCTTGTCCTCACTGCACAAATTCCTGCTTGTCCTCAGTGCACAGAACTCTGCTTGTCCTCAGTGCACAGAGCCCTGCTTGTCCTCAGTGTACAGAGCCCTGATTGTCCTATGTGCACAGAGCCCTGCTTGTCCTCCGTGTACAGAGCCCTACTTGCCCTCAGTGTACAGAGCCCTGCTTGTCCTCCGTGTACAGAGCCCTGCTTGTCCTCAGTGCACAGAGCCCTGCTTGTCCTGAGTGCACAGAGCCCTGCTTCTCCTCAGTGCACAGAGCCCTGCTTGTCCTTAGTGCACAGAGCCCTGCTTGTCCTCAGTGCAAAGAGCCCTGCTTTTCCTCAGTGCACAGAGCCCTGTTTGTCCTCAGTGCACAGAGCCCTGCTTGTCCTCAGTGCACAGAGCCCTGCTTGTCCTCAGTGTACAGAGCCCTGCTTGTCCTCACTGCACAGAGTCCTGCTTGTCCTCAGTGCACAGAACCTTTCTTGTCTTCAGTGCATTGAGCCCTGCTTGTCCTCAGTGTACAGAGCCCTGCTTGTCCTAAGTGCACAGAGCCCTGATTGTCCTATGTGCACAGAGACCTGCTTGTCCTCCGTGTACAGAGCCCTCCTTGTCCTCAGTGTACAGAGCCCTGCTTGTCCTCCGTGTACAGAGCCCTGCTTGTCCTCAGTGTACAGAGCCCTGCTTGTCCTAAGTGCACAGAGCCCTGATTGTCCTATGTGCACAGAGCCCTGCTTGTCCTCCGTGTACAGAGCCCTACTTGTCCTCAGTGTACAGAGCCCTGCTTGTCCTCCGTGTACAGAGCCCTGCTTGTCCTCAGTGTACAGAGCCCTGCTTGTCCTCAGTGCACAGAGCCCTGCTTCGTCTCACTGTACAGAGTCCTGCTTGTCCTCAGTGTACAGAGCCCTGCTTGTCCTCAGTACACAGAGCTCTACTTGTCCTCACTGCACAGAGCCCTGCTTGTCCTCAGTGCACAGAACCTTTCTTGTCTTCAGTGCATTGAGCCCTGCTTGTCCTCAGTGTACAGAGCCCTGCTTGTCCTAAGTGCACAGAGCCCTGATTGTCCTATGTGCACAGAGACCTGCTTGTCCTCCGTGTACAGAGCCCTACTTGTCCTCAGTGTACAGAGCCCTGCTTGTCCTCCGTGTACAGAGCCCTGCTTGTCCTTAGTGTACAGAGCCCTGCTTGTCCTAAGTGCACAGAGCCCTGATTGTTCTATGTGCACAGAGCCCTGCTTGTCCTCCGTGTACAGAGCCCTACTTGTCTTCAGTGTACAGAGCCCTGCTTGTCCTCCGTGTACAGAGCCCTGCTTGTCCTCAGTGTACAGAGCCCTGCTTGTCCTCAGTGCACAGAGCCCTGCTTCGTCTCACTGTACAGAGCCCTGCTTGTCCTAAGTGCACAGAGCCCTGATTGTCCTATGTGCACAGAGCCCTGCTTGTCCTCCGTGTACAGAGCCTTACTTGTCCTCAGTGTACAGAGCCCTGCTTGTCCTCCGTGTACAGAGCCCTGCTTGTCCTCAGTGCACAGAATCCTGCTTGTCCTCAGTGCACAGAGCCCTGCTTGTCCTCAGTGCACAGAGCCCTGCTTGTCTTAGTGCACAGAGCCCTGCTTGTCCTCAGTGCAAAGAGCCCTGCTTTTCCTCAGTGCACAGAGCCCTGTTTGTCCTCAGTGCACAGAGCCCTGCTTGTCCTCAGTGCACAGAGCCCTGCTTGTCCTCAGTGTACAGAGCCCTGCTTGTCCTCACTGCACAGAGTCCTGCTTGTCCTCAGTGCACAGAACCTTTCTTGTCTTCAGTGCATTGAGCCCTGCTTGTCCTCAGTGTACAGAGCCCTGCTTGTCCTAAGTGCACAGAGCCCTGATTGTCCTATGTGCACAGAGACCTGCTTGTCCTCCGTGTACAGAGCCCTCCTTGTCCTCAGTGTACAGAGCCCTGCTTGTCCTCCGTGTACAGAGCCCTGCTTGTCCTCAGTGTACAGCGCCCTGCTTGTCCTAAGTGCACAGAGCCCTGATTGTCCTTTGTGCACAGAGCCCTGCTTGTCCTCCGTGTACAGAGCCCTACTTGTCCTCAGTGTACAGAGCCCTGCTTGTCCTCAGTGTACAGAGCCATGCTTGTCCTCAGTGCACAGAGCCCTGCTTCGTCTCACTGTACAGAGTCCTGCTTGTCCTCAGTGTACAGAGCCCTGCTTGTCCTCAGTACACAGAGCTCTACTTGTCCTCACTGCACAGAGCCCTGCTTGTCCTCAGTGCACAGAACCTTACTAGTCTTCAATGCATTGAGCCCTGCTTGTCCTCAGTGTACAGAGCCCTGCTTGTCCTAAGTGCACAGAGCCCTGATTGTCCTATGTGCACAGAGACCTGCTTGTCCTCCGTGTACAGAGCCCTACTTGTCCTCAGTGTACAGAGCCCTGCTTGTCCTCCGTGTACAGAGCCCTGCTTGTCCTCAGTGTACAGAGCCCTGCTTGTCCTAAGTGCACAGAGCCCTGATTCTCCTATGTGTACAGAGCCCTGCTTGTCCTCCGTGTACAGAGCCCTACTTGTCCTCAGTGTACAGAGCCCTGCTTGTCCTCAGTGTACAGATCCCTGCTTGTCCTCAGTGTACAGAGCCCTGCTTGTCCTCAGTGCACAGAGCCCTGCTTCGTCTCACAGTACAGAGTCCTGCTTGTCCTCAGTGTACAGAGCCCTGCTTGTCCTCAGTACACAGAGCTCTACTTGTCCTCACTGCACAGAGCCCTGCTTCTCCTCAGTGCACAGAGCCCTGCTTGGTCTCACTGTACAGAGTCCTGCTTGTCCTCAGTGTACAGAGCCCTGCTTGTCCTCAGTACATAGAGCTCTACTTGTCCTCACTGCACAGAGCCCTGCTTTTTCTCAGTGTACAGAGCCCTGCTTGTCCTCAGTGTACAGAGCCCTGCTTGTCCTAAGTGCACAGAGCCCTGATTGTCCTATGTGCACAGAGCCCTGATTGTCCTCCGTGTACAGAGCCCTACTTGTTCTCAGTGTACAGAGCCCTGCTTGTCCTCCGTGTACAGAGCCCTGCTTGTCCTCAGTGTACAGAGCCCTGCTTGTCCTCAATGCACAGAGCCCTGCTTGGTCTCACTGTACAGAGTCCTGCTTGTCTTCAGTGTACAGAGCCCTGCTTGTCCTTAGTACACAGAGCTCTACTTGTCCTCACTGCACAGAGCCCTGCTTGTCCTCAGTGTACAGAGCCCTGCTTGTCCTAAGTGCACAGAGCCCTGATTGTCCTATGTGCACAGAGACCTGCTTGTCCTCCGTGTACAGAGCCCTCCTTGTCCTCAGTGTACAGAGCCCTGCTTGTCCTCCGTGTACAGAGCCCTGCTTGTCCTCAGTGTACAGCGCCCTGCTTGTCCTAAGTGCACAGAGCCCTAATTGTCCTATGTGCACAGAGCCCTGCTTGTCCTCCGTGTACAGAGCCCTACTTGTCCTCAGTGTACAGAGCCCTGCTTGTCCTCAGTGTACAGAGCCATGCTTGTCCTCAGTGCACAGAGCCCTGCTTCGTCTCACTGTACAGAGTCCTGCTTGTCCTCAGTGTACAGAGCCCTGCTTGTCCTCAGTACACAGAGCTCTACTTGTCCTCACTGCACAGAGCCCTGATTGTCCTCAGTGCACAGAACCTTACTAGTCTTCAATGCATTGAGCCCTGCTTGTCCTCAGTGTACAGAGCCCTGCTTGTCCTATGTGCACAGAGCCCTGATTGTCCTATGTGCACAGAGACCTGCTTGTCCTCCGTGTACAGAGCCCTACTTGTCCTCAGTGTACAGAGCCCTGCTTGTCCTCCGTGTACAGAGCCCTGCTTGTCCTCAGTGTACAGAGCCCTGCTTGTCCTAAGTGCACAGAGCCCTGATTCTCCTATGTGCACAGAGCCCTGCTTGTCCTCCGTGTACAGAGCCCTACTTGTCCTCAGTGTACAGAGCCCTGCTTGTCCTCAGTGTGCAGATCCCTGCTTGTCCTCAGTGTACAGAGCCCTGCTTGTCCTCAGTGCACAGAGCCCTGCTTCGTCTCACAGTACAGAGTCCTGCTTGTCCTCAGTGTACAGAGCCCTGCTTGTCCTCAGTACACAGAGCTCTACTTGTCCTCACTGCACAGAGCCCTGCTTCTCCTCAGTGCACAGAGCCCTGCTTGGTCTCACTGTACAGAGTCCTGCTTGTCCTCAGTGTACAGAGCCCTGCTTGTCCTCAGTACATAGAGCTCTACTTGTCCTCACTGCACAGAGCCCTGCTTGTCCTCAGTGTACAGAGCCCTGCTTGTCCTCAGTGTACAGAGCCCTGCTTGTCCTAAGTGCACAGAGCCCTGATTGTCCTATGTGCACAGAGCCCTGATTGTCCTCCGTGTACAGAGCCCTACTTGTTCTCAGTGTACAGAGCCCTGCTTGTCCTCCGTGTACAGAGCCCTGCTTGTCCTCAGTGTACAGAGCCCTGCTTGTCCTCAATGCACAGAGCCCTGCTTGGTCTCACTGTACAGAGTCCTGCTTGTCTTCAGTGTACAGAGCCCTGCTTGTCCTCAGTACACAGAGCTCTACTTGTCCTCACTGCACAGAGCCCTGCTTGTCCTCAGTGTACAGAGCCCTGCTTGTCCTAAGTGCACAGAGCCATGATTGTTCTATGTGCACAGAGCCCTGCTTGTCCTCCCCGTACAAAGCCCTACTTGTCCTCAGTGTACAGAGCCCTGCTTGTCCTCCGTGTACAGAGCCCTGCTTGTCCTCCGTGTACAGAGCCCTGCTTGTCCTCAGTGTACAGAGCCCTGCTTGTCCTCCGTGTACAGAGCCCTGCTTGTCCTCCGTGTACAGAGCCCTGCTTGTCCTCAGTGCACAGAGCCCTGCTTGTCCTCAGTGCACATAGCCCTGCTTGTCCTCAGTGTACAGAGCCCTGCTTGTCCTCACTGCACAAAGTCCTGCTTGTCCTCAGTGCACAGAACCCTGCTTGTCCTCAGTGCACAGAGCCCTGCTTGTCCTCAGTGTACAGAGCCCTGCTTGTCCTAAGTGCACAGAGCCCTGATTGTCCTATGTGCACAGAGCCCTGCTTGTCCTCCCCGTACAAAGCCCTACTTGTCCTCAGTGTACAGAGCCCTGCTTGTCCTCCGTGTACAGAGCCCTGCTTGTCCTCAGTGTACAGAGCCCTGCTTGTTCTTAGTGTACAGAGCCCTGCTTGTCCTTAGTGCACAGAGCCCTGCTTGTCCTGAGTGCACAGAGCCCTGCTTGTCCTCAGTGCACAGAGCCCTGTTTGTCCTCAGTGCACAGAACCTTTCTTGTCTTCAGTGCATTGAGCCCTGCTTGTCCTCAGTGTACAGAGCCCTGCTTGTCCTAAGTGCACGGAGCCCTGATTGTCCTATGTGCACAGAGCCCTGCTTGTCCTCCCCGTACAAAGCCCTACTTGTCCTCAGTGTACAGAGCCCTGCTTGTCCTCCGTGTACAGAGCCCTGCTTGTCCTCAGTGTACAGAGCCCTGCTTGTCCTAAGTGCACAGAGCCCTGATTGTCCTATGTGCACAGAGCCCTGCTTGTCCTCCGTGTACAGAGCCCTACTTGTCCTCAGTGTACAGAGCTCTGCTTGTCCTCCGTGTACAGAGCCCTGCTTGTCCTCAGTGTACAGAGCCCAGCTTGTCCTCAGTGCACAGAGCCCTGCTTGGTCTCACTGTACAGAGTCCTGCTTGTCCTCAGTGTACAGAGCCCTGCTTGTCCTCAGTACATAGAGCTCTACTTGTCCTCACTGCACAGAGCCCTGCTTGTCCTCAGTGTACAGAGCCCTGCTTGTCCTCAGTGTACAGAGCCCTGCTTGTCCTCAGTGCACAGAGCCCTGCTTGTCCTCAGTGCACAGAGCCCTGCTTGTCCTCAGTGCACAGAGCCCTGCTTGTCCTCAGTGTACAGAGCCCTGCTTGTCCTAAGTGCACAGAGCCCTGATTGTTCTATGTGCACAGAGCCCTGCTTGTCCTCCCTGTACAAAGCCCTACTTGTCCTCAGTGTACAGAGCCCTGCTTGTCCTCCGTGTACAGAGCCCTGCTTGTCCTCCGTGTACAGAGCCCTGCTTGTCCTCAGTGTATAGAGCCCTGCTTGTCCTCCGTGTACAGAGCCCTGCTTGTCCTCCGTGTACAGAGCCCTGCTTGTCCTCAGTGCACAGAGCCCTGCTTGTCCTCAGTGCACAGAGCCCTGCTTGTCCTCAGTGTACAGAGCCCTGCTTGTCCTCACTGCACAAAGTCCTGCTTGTCCTCAGTGCACAAAACCCTGCTTGTCCTCAGTGCACAGAGCCCTGCTTGTCCTCAGTGTACAGAGCCCTGCTTGTCCTAAGTGCACAGAGCCCTGATTGTCCTATGTGCAAAGAGCCCTGCTTGTCCTCCCCGTACAAAGCCCTACTTGTCCTCAGTGTACAGAGCCCTGCTTGTCCTCCGTGTACAGAGCCCTGCTTGTCCTCAGTGTACAGAGCCCTGCTTGTCCTTAGTGTACAGAGCCCTGCTTGTCCTTAGTGCACAGAGCTCTGCTTGTCCTGAGTGCACAGAGCCCTGCTTGTCCTCAGTGCACAGAGCCCTGTTTGTCCTCAGTGCACAGAGTCCTGCTTGTCCTCAGTGCACAGAACCTTTCTTGTCTTCAGTGCATTGAGCCCTGCTTGTCCTCAGTGTACAGAGCCCTGCTTGTCCTAAGTGCACGGAGCCCTGATTGTCCTATGCACACAGAGCCCTGCTTGTCCTCCCCGTACAAAGCCCTACTTGTCCTCAGTGTACAGAGCCCTGCTTGTCTTCCGTGTACAGAGCCCTGCTTGTCCTCAGTGTACAGAGCCCTGCTTGTCCTAAGTGCACAGAGCCCTGATTGTCCTATGTGCACAGAGCCCTGCTTGTCCTCCGTGTACAGAGCCCTACTTGTCCTCAGTGTACAGAGCCCTGCTTGTCCTCCGTGTACAGAGCCCTGCTTGTCCTCAGTGTACAGAGCCCAGCTTGTCCTCAGTGCACAGAGCCCTGCTTGGTCTCACTGTACAGAGTCCTGCTTGTCCTCAGTGTACAGAGCCCTGCTTGTCCTCAGTACATAGAGCTCTACTTGTCCTCACTGCACAGAGCCCTGCTTGTCCTCAGTGTACAGAGCCCTGCTTGTCCTCAGTGTACAGAGCCCTGCTTGTCCTAAGTGCACAGAGCCCTGATTGTCCTATGTGCACAGAGCCCTGCTTGTCCTCCGTGTACAGAGCCCTACTTGTCCTCAGTGTACAGAGCCCTGCTTGTCCTCCGTGTACAGAGCCCTGCTTGTCCTCAGTGTACAGAGCCCTGCTTGTCCTCAGTGCACAGAGCCCTGCTTCGTCTCACTGTACAGAGTCCTGCTTGTCCTCAGTGTACAGAACCCTGCTTGTCCTCAGTACACAGAGCTCTACTTGTCCTCACTGCACAGAGCCCTGCTTGTCCTCAGTGCACAGAACCTTTCTAGTCTTCAGTGCATTGAGCCCTGCTTGTCCTCAGTGTACAGAGCCCTGCTTGTCCTAAGTGCACAGAGCCCTGATTGTCCTATGTGCACAGAGACCTGCTTGTCCTCAGTGTACAGAGCCCTACTTGTCCTCAGTGTACAGAGCCCTGCTTGTCCTCCGTGTACAGAGCCCTGCTTGTCCTCAGTGTACAGAGCCCTGCTTGTCCTCAGTGCACAGAGCCCTGCTTCGTCTCACTGTACAGAGTCCTGCTTGTCCTCAGTGTACAGAGCCCTGCTTGTCCTCAGTACACAGAGCTCTACTTGTCCTCACTGCACAGAGCCCTGCTTGTCCTCAGTGCACAGAACCTTTCTAGTCTTCAGTGCATTGAGCCCTGCTTGTCCTCAGTGTACAGAGCCCTGTTTGTCCTAAGTGCACAGAGCCCTGATTGTCCTATGTGCACAGAGACCTGCTTGTCCTCCGTGTACAGAGCCCTACTTGTCCTCAGTGTACAGAGCCCTGCTTGTCCTCCGTGTACAGAGCCCTGCTTGTTCTCAGTGTACAGAGCCCTGCTTGTCCTAAGTGCACAGAGCCCTGATTCTCCTATGTGCACAGAGCCCTGCTTGTCCTCCGTGTACAGAGCCCTACTTGTCCTCAGTGTACAGAGCCCTGCTTGTCCTCCGTGTACAGATCCCTGCTTGTCCTCAGTGTACAGAGCCCTGCTTGTCCTCAGTGCACAGAGCCCTGCTTCGTCTCACAGTACAGAGCCCTGCTTGTCCTCACTGCACAGAGTCCTGCTTGTCCTCAGTGCACAGAATCTTTCTTGTCTTCAGTGCATTGAGCCCTGCTTGTCCTCAGTGTACAGAGCCCTGCTTGTCCTAAGTGCACAGAGCCCTGATTGTCCTATGTGCACAGAGACCTGCTTGTCCTCCGTGTACGGAGCCCTGCTTGTCCTCAGTACACAGAGCTCTACTTGTCCTCACTGCACAGAGCCCTGCTTGTCCTCAGTGCACAGAGCCCTACCTGTTCTCAGTGTACAGAGCCCTGCTTGTCCTCCGTGTACAGAGCCCTGCTTGTCCTCAGTGTACAGAGCCCTGCTTGTCCTCAATGCACAGAGCCCTGCTTGGTCTCACTGTACAGAGTCCTGCTTGTCCTCAGTGTACAGAGCCCTGCTTGTCCTCAGTACACAGAGCTCTACTTGTCCTCACTGCACAGAGCCCTGCTTGTCCTCAGTGTACAGAGCCCTACTTGTCTTCAGTGTACAGAGCCCTGCTTGTCCTCAGTGTACAGAGCCCTGCTTGTCCTCCGTGTACAGAGCCCTGCTTGTCCTCCGTGTACAGAGCCCTGCTTGTCCTCAGTGTACAGAGCCCTGCTTGTCCTCAGTGCACAGAGCCCTGCTTGTCCTCAGTGCACAGAGCCCTGCTTGTCCTCAGTGCACAGAGCCCTGCTTGTCCTCAGTGTACAGAGCCCTGCTTGTCCTAAGTGCACAGAGCCCTGATTGTTCTATGTGCACAGAGCCCTGCTTGTCCTCCCCGTACAAAGCCCTACTTGTCTTCAGTGTACAGAGCCCTGCTTGTCCTCCGTGTACAGAGCCCTGCTTGTCCTCCGTGTACAGAGCCCTGCTTGTCCTCCGTGTACAGAGCCCTGCTTGTCCTCCGTGTACAGAGCCCTGCTTGTCCTCCGTGTACAGAGCCCTGCTTGTCCTCAGTGCACAGAGCCCTGCTTGTCCTCAGTGCACAGAGCCCTGCTTGTCCTCAGTGTACAGAGCCCTGCTTGTCCTCACTGCACAAAGTCCTGCTTGTCCTCAGTGCACAGAACCCTGCTTGTCCTCAGTGCACAGAGCCCTGCTTGTCCTCAGTGTACAGAGCCCTGCTTGTCCTAAGTGCACAGAGCCCTGATTGTCCTATGTGCACAGAGCCCTACTTGTTCTCACCGTACAAAGCCCTACTTGTCCTCAGTGTACAGAGCCCTGCTTGTCCTCCGTGTACAGAGCCCTGCTTGTCCTCAGTGTACAGAGCCCTGCTTGTCCTTAGTGTACAGAGCCCTGCTTGTCCTTAGTGCACAGAGCCCTGCTTGTCCTGAGTGCACAGAGCCCTGCTTGTCCTCAGTGCACAGAGCCCTGTTTGTCCTCAGTGCACAGAGTCCTGCTTGTCCTCACTGCACAGAACCTTTCTTGTCTTCAGTGCATTGAGCCCTGCTTGTCCTCAGTGTACAGAGCCCTGCTTGTCCTAAGTGCACGGAGCCCTGATTGTCCTATGTGCACAGAGCCCTGCTTGTCCTCCCCGTACAAAGCCCTACTTGTCCTCAGTGTACAGAGCCCTGCTTGTCCTCCGTGTACAGAGCCCTGCTTGTCCTCAGTGTACAGAGCCCTGCTTGTCCTAAGTGCACAGAGCCCTGATTGTCCTATGTGCACAGAGCCCTGCTTGTCCTCCGTGTACAGAGCCCTACTTGTCCTCAGTGTACAGAGCCCTGCTTGTCCTCCGTGTACAGAGCCCTGCTTGTCCTCAGTGTACAGAGCCCAGCTTGTCCTCAGTGCACAGAGCCCTGCTTGGTCTCACTGTACAGAGTCCTGCTTGTCCTCAGTGTACAGAGCCCTGCTTGTCCTCAGTACATAGAGCTCTACTTGTCCTCACTGCACAGAGCCCTGCTTGTCCTCAGTGTACAGAGCCCTGCTTGTCCTCAGTGTACAGAGCCCTGCTTGTCCTAAGTGCACAGAGCCCTGATTGTCCTATGTGCACAGAGCCCTGCTTGTCCTCCGTGTACAGAGCCCTACTTGTTCTCAGTGTACAGAGCCCTGCTTGTCCTCCTTGTACAGAGCCCTGCTTGTCCTCAGTGTACAGAGCCCTGCTTGTCCTCAGTGCACAGAGCCCTGCTTGGTCTCAGTGTACAGAGTCCTGCTTGTCCTCAGTGTACAGAGCCCTGCTTGTCCTCAGCACACAGAGCTCTACTTGTCCTCACTGCACAGAGCCCTGCTTGTCCTCAGTGTACAGAGCCCTGCTTGTCCTCAGTGTACAGAGCCCTGCTTGTCCTCCGTGTACAGAGCCCTGCTTGTCCTCAGTGTACAGAGCCCTGCTTGTCCTTCGTGTACAGAGCCCTGCTTGTCCTTCGTGTACAGAGCCCTGCTTGTCCTCTGTGTACAGAGCCCTGCTTGTCCTCAGTGTACAGAGCCCTGCTTGTCCTCAGTGCACAGAGCCCTGCTTGTCCTCAGTGCACAGAGCCCTGCTTGTCCTCAGTGCACAGAGCCCTGCTTGTCCTCATTGTACAGAGCCCTGCTTGTTCTCACTGCACAAAGTCCTGCTTGTCCTCAGTGCACAGAACCCTGCTTGTCCTCAGTGCACAGAACCCTGCTTGTCCTCAGTGTACAGAGCCCTGCTTGTCCTCAGTGCACAGAGCCCTGATTGTCCTATGTGCACAGAGCCCTGCTTGTCCTCCCCGTACAAAGCCCTACTTGTCCTCAGTGTACAGAGGCCTGCTTGTCCTCCGTGTACAGAGCCCTGCTTGTCCTCAGTGTACAGAGCCCTGCTTGTCCTCCGTGTACAGAGCCCTGCTTGTCCTCCGTGTACAGAGCCCTGCTTGTCCTCAGTGCACAGAGCCCTGATTGTCCTCAGTGCACAGAGCCCTGCTTGTCCTCAGTGCACAGAGCCCTGCTTGTCCTCAGTGTACAGAGCCCTGCTTGTCCTCACTGCACAAAGTCCTGCTTGTCCTCAGTGCACAGAACCCTGCTTGTCCTCAGTGCACAGAGCCCTGCTTATCTTCCCCGTACAAAGCCCTACTTGTCCTCAGTGTACAGAGCCCTGCTTGTCCTCTGTGTTCAGAGCCCTGCTTGTCCTCTGTGTACAGAGCCCTGCTTGTCCTCAGTGTACAGAGCCCTGCTTGTCCTTAGTGTACAGAGCCCTGCTTGTCCTTAGTGCACAGAGCCCTGCTTGTCCTTAGTGTACAGAGCCCTGCTTGTCCTTAGTGCACAGAGCCCTGCTTGTCCTGAGTGCACAGAGCCCTGCTTGTCCTCAGTGCACAGAGCCCTGTTTGTCCTCAGTGCACAGAGTCCTGCTTGTCCTCAGTGCACAGAACCTTTCTTGTCTTCAGTGCATTGAGCCCTGCTTGTCCTCAGTGTACAGAGCCCTGCTTGTCCTAAGTGCACAGAGCCCTGATTGTCCTATGTGCACAGAGCCCTGCTTGTCCTCCGTGTACAGAGCCCTACTTGTCCTCAGTGTACAGAGCCCTGCTTGTCCTCCGTGTACAGAGCCCTGCTTGTCCTCAGTGTACAGAGCCCTGTTTGTCCTCAGTGCACAGAGCCCTGCTTGGTCTCACTGTACAGAGTCCTGCTTGTCCTCAGTGTACAGAGCCCTGCTTGTCCTCAGTACACAGAGCTCTACTTGTCCTCACTGCACAGAACCCTGCTTGTCCTCAGTGTACAGAGCCCTGCTTGTCCTCAGTACACAGAGCTCTGCTTGTCCTCACTGCACAGAGCCCTGCTTGTTCTCAGTGTACAGAGACCTGTTTGTCCTTAGTGTACAGAATCCTGCTTGTCCTCAGTGTACAGAGCCCCGCTTGTCCTCAGTGTACAGAGCCCTGCTTGTCCTTTGTGCATAGAGCCCCGCTTGTCCTCAGTGTACAGAGTTCTGCTTGTCCTCAGTGTACAGAGCCCTGCTTGTCCTAAGTGCACTGAGCCCTGATTGTTCTAAGTGCAAAGAGCCCTGCTTGTCCTCACTGCATAGAACCCTGATAGTCCTCAGTGTACAGAGTCCTGCTTGTCCTCAGTGTACAGAGTCCTGCTTATCCTCAGTGTACAGAGCCCAGTTTGTCCTCAGTGTACAGAGCCCTGCTTGTCCTCAGTGTACAGAGCCCTGCTTGTCCTCAGTGTACAGAGCCCTGCTTGTCCTCAGTACACAGAGCTCTACTTGTCCTCACTGCACAGAGCCCTGCTTGTCCTCAGTACACAGAGCTCTACTTGTCCTCACTGCACAGAGCCCTGCTTGTCCTCAGTGTACAGAGTCCTGTTTGTCCTCAGTGTACAGAGTCCTGTTTGTCCTCAGTGTACAGAGTCCTGCTTGTCCTCAGTGTACAGAGCCCTGCTTGTCCCCAGTGCACAGAGCCCTGCTTGTCTTCAGTGTACGGAGCCCTGTTTGTCCTCAGTGTACAGAGCCCTGCTTGTCCTTCGTGCATAGAGCCCCGCTTGTCCTCAGTGTACAGAGTTCTGCTTGTCCTCAGTGCACAGAACCCTGTGTGTCCTCAGTTCACAGAGCCCTGCTTGTCCTCAGTGTACAGAGCCCTGCTTGTCCTAAGTGACCAGAGCCCTGCTTGTCCTCTGAATACAGAGCCCTGCTTGTCCTCAGTGCACAGAGCCATGATTGTCCTCACTGCACAGAGCCATGCTTGTCCTCAGTGCACAGAGCCCTGCTTGTTCTCACTGTACAGAGTCCTGCTTGTTCTCAGTGTACAGAGCCCTGCTTGTCCTCAGTGTACAGAACCCTGCTTGTCCTCAGTGTACAGAGCCCTGCTGGTCCTCAGTGTACAGAGCCCTGCTTGTCCTCTGTACACAGAGTTCTATTCGGTTACCTCAAATGCGCACCCCGCTCAGGTGGGGAGAGAGCGCTGTGCATTTGAGGCAACTGCAATTCCCCAATGCTGTTGACTCTGTTTTCCATGACCCATTTTTTATGGGTAAAAAAAAATGTATCGGGGGTATTGGCAAAGAGGTTTTTTTTTTGGGGGGGGGGGGGGGGGGTTGTTTTGGTTTTAAATCCAAATTACTTTGGAGTCGAATTCTGGGGAATGAAAATCAAGTGAAAGGATTAAAAAAAACTCCATGGAAGTGTGATACTCCCTGAAGCAGTTTTTAATGCAGAGGCCCGGATGATCGGTGGTGTCCTTCCCAATCCCCCTCTTGCGACACACTGTATTTTTTCTGGGATCGTTCCTTCTTTCTAGTGTGAATGATTTTAGCAGGCATCCTGGTCCGCCGAAAATCGGTCTGCAGCTACCTCCCTACATTTTTCATCATTGAAAATCGGTCTGAATTGACAGGCGATTTCCGTCGATCGCCGACATGGGGGGTCTCAGGACCTCCTCGGCAATGTGCCGATATGCCTGCTGAATGATTTCAGCAGGTATCCCGGTCTGGTCCCCGACCGGTTAGCGTTGGGGACCGGATTTCCCATGGGCGTACCCATATGCCCTACATCCTTAAGGACTCAGGATGCAGGGCATCTGCATACACCCTGTGTCCTGAAAATGTTAAGTACTGTGTCTACCATGTGCAAGATCAGATCAGAAGCTATGTTACGTTGTGAAGTATTGCCTGTACCTGCAAGGGTTAAAGATGTGCCAGAGAAGCGCGCAACAATGTCCCGGGCTGGTCAACATCCCGCCCCTGGGTGTGGAAACCATGTTGCTGTATCGATGCCAAAATGGACCTTTAAAGATCCACCCCTTGTTGCCGGGGGGAGCGGAAGTCAGTGCTGCACCGCTGATGCACTTCCGGCCTGCGGCCATTTTCCCAAGACCTTGCATAAAAGGAGCATCGCTGCTGGATCCTCCCAGATTGCCAGAAGTCAGTAGTGGAGCAACGTGGCGGAACAGGCAAGCACACGTGCAGAGAGTCCCAAGATGGCACTGGAGGCCCGGAAAGTCGCCTGTTTCAAGAGTTATCTGACCGTCTCCAGAAGATCTCCATTGGGGCCAAAGAGGCCTGCTACTAAGTCCCGTTGCCCGAGGACAATGGAGACTGGCCACCAACCCCGGCAGAGGGAACGCCAGCATCTTCTCGTGCATCATCGCCAGTGAGGCTGTCTCCTCACCATGGGACCTGGGGATCCTTGGCCGAAATTCACACCGAGGAGTCAGAAGTGAGTCCCCCGGCTGCGGCCGCTTTCTCTACCCTCCTTCTACCCCTAGCCCAGGGCAAACCCCCCCAGGCCCAGAAGTCTGCCACACATTCCCGGTCACCACCATCACCTAAGTGGTAGTTTGGCGATGAGCCGCAAGTTATCCAATATCTGTGACAGTATTTGCTACCCTTACTGTCCCCTAAAGCCAAAGGCATCTGTCCAGAAGAAGATAAATATTTGCCCGAAGTGCCTGTTATAGTACCAAAGTATCTACCACAGTCGTCTGTGAATGTGCCCAGGCCTACTCCTGTGGTCAAGGAGGTTTGGCCTAACCAGCAGGAACCAACTGAAGTGCCTTGGCCTACTCCCGCAGAGGAGGTTTGGCCGACCCAACAGGTACCGACTGCTATTCCCCCAGTGACGCAAGCCGCTGCAGTACAAATGGTGGTCACCATCAGCCCCACCAATACAGAGTCTACTTTGTCCCGGGTGAACTGGAACACTGAGTCCATTAGTGGGGGGCACAGTCCCGCGGAGCCCGCTACATTTCCCAGCCTCGGAAGCAGTCTGACAGGCTAGGCTGGGATGGCAAGTTCCCAAGTTAAAGAAGCCTACCAGTGATAATTCTGCTATGTGTCACTAACTTTACTTTGTGAAGTACTTTTGCTGTCTACAGGTTAAGCAACGTTTAAGAAGAAGTGCCTGGCGAACTTGTCAAGTAGTTTATTTGTAACCATTTGTGTAAGTGTATGTGCCCGGCTTTTAGCCATGATTCTTTACTAAGAACTCTAAAGACTACCAGAACTGTGGAGCAGTACTAGGAACAAAAATAATAATATATGCACATGCCGTTAGAGCAATATGTTTTGCTATTAACTTTGTGCAAGTGAGTATTCGTGTAAGTGTACTATAATGTTTATGGTGTGCTGTAATAAAATGTATATAATATGTTTGTACAAAAATGTCAAGGTGTAAAGTGTCTTTTGTTCATGGCAATTTATATAGGAGGTATCCTGACCAGATCAGGAGAAGCGTAGCCACTACCTTACTGCCATGACAGTTACCCACTGTATATAGGGAGTAAAAATAGTATCACACATAGTTCAACTAATTTAGTAAGTCCATATAACGTGTATATGAGTTAGACAAAATGTCTAGTCAGGACTATATCTAACGTGTCCATTAACAGTCCATATTATCGAAATGTTTATATGTATCTAACATTTTTCCTGTCCCCGTGTACAGGGTGCTCTTCCTGGCCAGAAGGTTCCCCTGCAACTTAAGTAAAGCACGTAGAGTGACAGAAATGCTGTATATATAGAGATAACAATGGGGAGTTGTATAAAATATGTATAGAATTCAGCTACGGCATTAGGTAGATAGCCTCCGGCAGCCCAATCCGCAATGTATATGTTTCAGTGTATAAAGTGTAATGAATCCCGTGTGTCTACCAATTTATTTCCCAAAAGGAGCATGTATGGAAATTTCTAAAGTGCCACATGGACTCATACCCTGTTGTTATTAAAGGGGTACTCCCGTGGAAAACTTTATTTTTTTTTTAAATCAACTGGTGCCAGAAAGTTAAACAGATTAGTAAATTACTTCTATAAAAAAATTTTTAATCCTTCCAGTACTTTTTAGGGGCTGTATACTACAGAGGAAATGCTTTTCATTTTTTCATAGGAACTGTCCAGAGCAGGAGAAAATCACCATAGCAAACATATGCTGCTCTTGACAGTTCCTAAAATAGACAGCAGAGGTCAGCAGAGAGCACTGTGGTGGTGGTTACAGAAGAGAAATCCAAAAAGAAAAGCATTTCATCTGTAGTGTACAGCCCTTAAAACGTACTAGAAGGATTAAGATTTTTTTATCGAAGTATTTTACAAATCTGTTTAACTTTCTGGCACCAGTTTATTAAAAAAAAAAAGTTTTCCACGCGAGTACCCCTTTAACTATCCAGACCTGTGAAGGAAATTTTATACCAATATGCCCAAGGGACTGTCACTAGGCCCCATTGGCCACTTCTAGTCATCCTCCCTCCAGGACTGGGCACCGAGAACGGCTGTGCTTAAGAGGGGGAGTTTGTGGTGGCCCAGTACGGGAGGTGTTACCCCGTACTCTTGCTGCCCTGCCAGGCAGCCTCAGCAGAGGTCAGCAGAGAGCACTGTGGTCGTGAAAGAAGAGAAATCCAAAAAATAAATGCATTCCCTCTGATGTCATGACCACAATGCTCTCTGCTAACCTCTGCTGTCCATTTTAGGAACTGTCCAGAGTAGGAGAAAATCCCCATAGCAAACATAGGCTGCTCTGGACAGTTCCTAAAATGGACAGCAGAGGTAACAGCTGGATTAGGTAAGTATAGCTTGTGTTTTATTTTAACTTAATAACAAGAAGCATGTAATTTTATTTTTATTTTTGCAAGAATATCCCTTTAACCCCTTCCCGCAGAATGTCATATATAAACGCCGGGTTGTGCAGTGCGTTCGCGCATCCCGGCGTTTATAAATGACATGCAGTTAACCCGGCGATGCGCAGCATCGCACGGGTTAACTGGCAGAAGTCCCGCTGTTTCCAGCAGGGGACAACTTCTGCTTCACCCCCAGGACCATCAATTGATGGTCCTGGTCAGCGATCACTGTGATTGGTCCCTGTGGACCAATCACAGTGATCTGGGGTGAAAGTTCAGATCCCCCGCACTGCCCGCCCCTGGAAGTCGGGCAGAACGGGGGACGAAGACTGCAGGGGCTCGCGGGGACCTGCGGCATTCGGGGGGAACACGTGGGGACCGGCAGACTTACCTGATCCAGCGGCGGGACCGAGGAGCAGCGCGGGACCGGCCACGTGGACGAGCAGCGACAGGTAAGTATGTGGTCCTCAGAGGCAGCAGTGAAGATCTTCACTGCTGCTTCTAGGAGTCTGAAAACTACAACTCCCAGCATGCCTAGACAGCCTTTGGCTGTCCTCAGTACACAGAGCTCTACTTGTCCTCACTGCACAGAACCCTGCTTGTCCTCAGTGTACAGAGCCCTGCTTGTCCTCAGTACACAGAGCTCTGCTTGTCCTCACTGCACAGAGCCCTGCTTGTTCTCAGTGTACAGAGACCTGTTTGTCCTTAGTGTACAGAATCCTGCTTGTCCTCAGTGTACAGAGCCCCGCTTGTCCTCAGTGTACAGAGCCCTGCTTGTCCTTTGTGCATAGAGCCCCGCTTGTCCTCAGTGTACAGAGTTCTGCTTGTCCTCAGTGTACAGAGCCCTGCTTGTCCTAAGTGCACTGAGCCCTGATTGTTCTAAGTGCAAAGAGCCCTGCTTGTCCTCACTGCATAGAACCCTGATAGTCCTCAGTGTACAGAGTCCTGCTTGTCCTCAGTGTACAGAGTCCTGCTTATCCTCAGTGTACAGAGCCCAGTTTGTCCTCAGTGTACAGAGCCCTGCTTGTCCTCAGTGTACAGAGCCCTGCTTGTCCTCAGTGTACAGAGCCCTGCTTGTCCTCAGTACACAGAGCTCTACTTGTCCTCACTGCACAGAGCCCTGCTTGTCCTCAGTACACAGAGCTCTACTTGTCCTCACTGCACAGAGCCCTGCTTGTCCTCAGTGTACAGAGTCCTGTTTGTCCTCAGTGTACAGAGTCCTGTTTGTCCTCAGTGTACAGAGTCCTGCTTGTCCTCAGTGTACAGAGCCCTGCTTGTCCCCAGTGCACAGAGCCCTGCTTGTCTTCAGTGTACGGAGCCCTGTTTGTCCTCAGTGTACAGAGCCCTGCTTGTCCTTCGTGCATAGAGCCCCGCTTGTCCTCAGTGTACAGAGTTCTGCTTGTCCTCAGTGCACAGAACCCTGTGTGTCCTCAGTTCACAGAGCCCTGCTTGTCCTCAGTGTACAGAGCCCTGCTTGTCCTAAGTGACCAGAGCCCTGCTTGTCCTCTGAATACAGAGCCCTGCTTGTCCTCAGTGCACAGAGCCATGATTGTCCTCACTGCACAGAGCCATGCTTGTCCTCAGTGCACAGAGCCCTGCTTGTTCTCACTGTACAGAGTCCTGCTTGTTCTCAGTGTACAGAGCCCTGCTTGTCCTCAGTGTACAGAACCCTGCTTGTCCTCAGTGTACAGAGCCCTGCTGGTCCTCAGTGTACAGAGCCCTGCTTGTCCTCTGTACACAGAGTTCTATTCGGTTACCTCAAATGCGCACCCCGCTCAGGTGGGGAGAGAGCGCTGTGCATTTGAGGCAACTGCAATTCCCCAATGCTGTTGACTCTGTTTTCCATGACCCATTTTTTATGGGTAAAAAAAAATGTATCGGGGGTATTGGCAAAGAGGTTTTTTTTTTGGGGGGGGGGGGGGTTGTTTTGGTTTTAAATCCAAATTACTTTGGAGTCGAATTCTGGGGAATGAAAATCAAGTGAAAGGATTAAAAAAAACTCCATGGAAGTGTGATACTCCCTGAAGCAGTTTTTAATGCAGAGGCCCGGATGATCGGTGGTGTCCTTCCCAATCCCCCTCTTGCGACACACTGTATTTTTTCTGGGATCGTTCCTTCTTTCTAGTGTGAATGATTTTAGCAGGCATCCTGGTCCGCCGAAAATCGGTCTGCAGCTACCTCCCTACATTTTTCATCATTGAAAATCGGTCTGAATTGACAGGCGATTTCCGTCGATCGCCGACATGGGGGGTCTCAGGACCTCCTCGGCAATGTGCCGATATGCCTGCTGAATGATTTCAGCAGGTATCCCGGTCTGGTCCCCGACCGGTTAGCGTTGGGGACCGGATTTCCCATGGGCGTACCCATATGCCCTACATCCTTAAGGACTCAGGATGCAGGGCATCTGCATACACCCTGTGTCCTGAAAATGTTAAGTACTGTGTCTACCATGTGCAAGATCAGATCAGAAGCTATGTTACGTTGTGAAGTATTGCCTGTACCTGCAAGGGTTAAAGATGTGCCAGAGAAGCGCGCAACAATGTCCCGGGCTGGTCAACATCCCGCCCCTGGGTGTGGAAACCATGTTGCTGTATCGATGCCAAAATGGACCTTTAAAGATCCACCCCTTGTTGCCGGGGGGAGCGGAAGTCAGTGCTGCACCGCTGATGCACTTCCGGCCTGCGGCCATTTTCCCAAGACCTTGCATAAAAGGAGCATCGCTGCTGGATCCTCCCAGATTGCCAGAAGTCAGTAGTGGAGCAACGTGGCGGAACAGGCAAGCACACGTGCAGAGAGTCCCAAGATGGCACTGGAGGCCCGGAAAGTCGCCTGTTTCAAGAGTTATCTGACCGTCTCCAGAAGATCTCCATTGGGGCCAAAGAGGCCTGCTACTAAGTCCCGTTGCCCGAGGACAATGGAGACTGGCCACCAACCCCGGCAGAGGGAACGCCAGCATCTTCTCGTGCATCATCGCCAGTGAGGCTGTCTCCTCACCATGGGACCTGGGGATCCTTGGCCGAAATTCACACCGAGGAGTCAGAAGTGAGTCCCCCGGCTGCGGCCACTTTCTCTACCCTCCTTCTACCCCTAGCCCAGGGCAAACCCCCCCAGGCCCAGAAGTCTGCCACACATTCCCGGTCACCACCATCACCTAAGTGGTAGTTTGGCGATGAGCCGCAAGTTATCCAATATCTGTGACAGTATTTGCTACCCTTACTGTCCCCTAAAGCCAAAGGCATCTGTCCAGAAGAAGATAAATATTTGCCCGAAGTGCCTGTTATAGTACCAAAGTATCTACCACAGTCGTCTGTGAATGTGCCCAGGCCTACTCCTGTGGTCAAGGAGGTTTGGCCTAACCAGCAGGAACCAACTGAAGTGCCTTGGCCTACTCCCGCAGAGGAGGTTTGGCCGACCCAACAGGTACCGACTGCTATTCCCCCAGTGACGCAAGCCGCTGCAGTACAAATGGTGGTCACCATCAGCCCCACCAATACAGAGTCTACTTTGTCCCGGGTGAACTGGAACACTGAGTCCATTAGTGGGGGGCACAGTCCCGCGGAGCCCGCTACATTTCCCAGCCTCGGAAGCAGTCTGACAGGCTAGGCTGGGATGGCAAGTTCCCAAGTTAAAGAAGCCTACCAGTGATAATTCTGCTATGTGTCACTAACTTTACTTTGTGAAGTACTTTTGCTGTCTACAGGTTAAGCAACGTTTAAGAAGAAGTGCCTGGCGAACTTGTCAAGTAGTTTATTTGTAACCATTTGTGTAAGTGTATGTGCCCGGCTTTTAGCCATGATTCTTTACTAAGAACTCTAAAGACTACCAGAACTGTGGAGCAGTACTAGGAACAAAAATAATAATATATGCACATGCCGTTAGAGCAATATGTTTTGCTATTAACTTTGTGCAAGTGAGTATTCGTGTAAGTGTACTATAATGTTTATGGTGTGCTGTAATAAAATGTATATAATATGTTTGTACAAAAATGTCAAGGTGTAAAGTGTCTTTTGTTCATGGCAATTTATATAGGAGGTATCCTGACCAGATCAGGAGAAGCGTAGCCACTACCTTACTGCCATGACAGTTACCCACTGTATATAGGGAGTAAAAATAGTATCACACATAGTTCAACTAATTTAGTAAGTCCATATAACGTGTATATGAGTTAGACAAAATGTCTAGTCAGGACTATATCTAACGTGTCCATTAACAGTCCATATTATCGAAATGTTTATATGTATCTAACATTTTTCCTGTCCCCGTGTACAGGGTGCTCTTCCTGGCCAGAAGGTTCCCCTGCAACTTAAGTAAAGCACGTAGAGTGACAGAAATGCTGTATATATAGAGATAACAATGGGGAGTTGTATAAAATATGTATAGAATTCAGCTACGGCATTAGGTAGATAGCCTCCGGCAGCCCAATCCGCAATGTATATGTTTCAGTGTATAAAGTGTAATGAATCCCGTGTGTCTACCAATTTATTTCCCAAAAGGAGCATGTATGGAAATTTCTAAAGTGCCACATGGACTCATACCCTGTTGTTATTAAAGGGGTACTCCCGTGGAAAACTTTATTTTTTTTTTAAATCAACTGGTGCCAGAAAGTTAAACAGATTAGTAAATTACTTCTATAAAAAAATTTTTAATCCTTCCAGTACTTTTTAGGGGCTGTATACTACAGAGGAAATGCTTTTCATTTTTTCATAGGAACTGTCCAGAGCAGGAGAAAATCACCATAGCAAACATATGCTGCTCTTGACAGTTCCTAAAATAGACAGCAGAGGTCAGCAGAGAGCACTGTGGTGGTGGTTACAGAAGAGAAATCCAAAAAGAAAAGCATTTCATCTGTAGTGTACAGCCCTTAAAACGTACTAGAAGGATTAAGATTTTTTTATCGAAGTATTTTACAAATCTGTTTAACTTTCTGGCACCAGTTTATTAAAAAAAAAAAGTTTTCCACGCGAGTACCCCTTTAACTATCCAGACCTGTGAAGGAAATTTTATACCAATATGCCCAAGGGACTGTCACTAGGCCCCATTGGCCACTTCTAGTCATCCTCCCTCCAGGACTGGGCACCGAGAACGGCTGTGCTTAAGAGGGGGAGTTTGTGGTGGCCCAGTACGGGAGGTGTTACCCCGTACTCTTGCTGCCCTGCCAGGCAGCCTCAGCAGAGGTCAGCAGAGAGCACTGTGGTCGTGAAAGAAGAGAAATCCAAAAAATAAATGCATTCCCTCTGATGTCATGACCACAATGCTCTCTGCTAACCTCTGCTGTCCATTTTAGGAACTGTCCAGAGTAGGAGAAAATCCCCATAGCAAACATAGGCTGCTCTGGACAGTTCCTAAAATGGACAGCAGAGGTAACAGCTGGATTAGGTAAGTATAGCTTGTGTTTTATTTTAACTTAATAACAAGAAGCATGTAATTTTATTTTTATTTTTGCAAGAATATCCCTTTAACCCCTTCCCGCAGAATGTCATATATAAACGCCGGGTTGTGCAGTGCGTTCGCGCATCCCGGCGTTTATAAATGACATGCAGTTAACCCGGCGATGCGCAGCATCGCACGGGTTAACTGGCAGAAGTCCCGCTGTTTCCAGCAGGGGACAACTTCTGCTTCACCCCCAGGACCATCAATTGATGGTCCTGGTCAGCGATCACTGTGATTGGTCCCTGTGGACCAATCACAGTGATCTGGGGTGAAAGTTCAGATCCCCCGCACTGCCCGCCCCTGGAAGTCGGGCAGAACGGGGGACGAAGACTGCAGGGGCTCGCGGGGACCTGCGGCATTCGGGGGGAACACGTGGGGACCGGCAGACTTACCTGATCCAGCGGCGGGACCGAGGAGCAGCGCGGGACCGGCCACGTGGACGAGCAGCGACAGGTAAGTATGTGGTCCTCAGAGGCAGCAGTGAAGATCTTCACTGCTGCTTCTAGGAGTCTGAAAACTACAACTCCCAGCATGCCTAGACAGCCTTTGGCTGTCTGGGCATGCTGGGAGTTGTAGTTTTGCAACATCTGGAGGGCCTCAGTTTGGAGACCATTGTATAATGGTCTCCAATCTGTGCTCTTCCAGCTGTTGCAAAACTACAACTCCCAGCATGCACTGACTGTCCATGCATGCTGGGAGTTTTAGTTAAGCAACATCTGGCCCTTCAGATGTTGCCGAACTACAACTCCCAGCATGCCCTTCAGCTGTCTGGGCATGCTGGGAGTTGTAGTTTTGCAACAGCTGGAGACACACTGGTTGGGAAACATTGTTTCTAACTCAGTGTTTCCTAACCTGTGTGCCTCCAGCTGTTGCAAAACTATAACTCCCAGCATGCACTAAAAGACCATGCATGCTGGGAGTTGTAGTTTTGCAACATCTGGAGGGCCCCAGTTTGGAGACCATTGTATAATGGTCTCCAATCTGTGCTCTTCCAGCTGTTGCAAAACTACAACTCCCAGTATGCACTGACTGTCCAGGCATGCTGGGAGTTTTAGTTCAGCAACATCTGGCCCTTCAGATGTTGCCATACTACAACTCCCAGCATGCCCTTCAGCTGTCTGGGCATGCTGGGAGTTGTAGTTTTGCAACAACTGGAGACACACTGGTTGGGAAACATTGTCTGTTTCTAACTCAGTGTTTCCTAACCTGTGTGCCTCCAGCTGTTGCAAAACTATGACTCCCAGCATGCACTAACAGACATTCACATGGGCGAGGCTTTTACAGTGGGTTTCTCGCATCTTGAGATGCAGCAAATTTTGCGCTGGGAAACTCGCTGTAATCCCCCGCCCATGTGACTGTACCCTAAAAACACTACACTAACACAAAATAAAATAAAAAGTTAAAAACACTACATATACACATACCCTTACACAGCCCCCCTCCCCCAATAAGAACGTCCGGTACACCACTGTTTCCAAAGCAGAGCCTCCAGCTGTTGAAAAACAACAACTCCCAGTATTGTCGGACAGCCGTTGACTGTCCAGGCATGCTGGGAGTTTTGCAACAGCTGGAGGCACCCTGTTTGGGAATCACTGGCGTAGAATACCCCTATGTCCACCCCTATGCAAATCCCTAATTCAGGCCTCAAATGCACATGGCGCTCTCACTTTGGAGCCCTGTCGTATTTCAGGGCAACAGTTTAGGGCGACATATGGGGTATCGCCGTACTCGGGAGAAATTGCGTTACAAGGTTTGGGGGGCTTTTTCTTCTTTAACCCTTCATGAAAAGGAAATGTTGGGGTCTACACCAGAATGTTAGTGTAAATTTTTTTTATTTTTTACACTAACATGCTGGTGTTGCCCTATACTTTACATTTTCACAAGAGGTAAAAGGGAAAAAAGCCCCCCAAAATTTGTAACGCAATTTCTCCCGACTACAGAGATACCCCATATGTGAGGGCAAAGTGCTCTGGGGGCGCACAACAAGGCCCAGAAGGGAGAGCGCACCATGTACATTTGAGGTGATTTGCACAGGGGTGGCTGATTGTTACAGCGGTTTTGACAAACGCAAAAAAAACAAAACCCCACATGTGACCCCATTTCGGAAACGACACCCCTCACGGAATGTAATAAGGGGTGCAGTGAGAATTTACCCCCCACAGGTGTCTGACGGATCTTTGGAACAGTGGTCCATGAAAATGAAAACTTGTACAGCCCACTGTTCCAAAGATCTGTCAGACACCAGTGGGGGGCAAATGCTCACTGTACCCTTTGTTACGTTCCTCAAGGGGTCTAGTTTCCAAAATGGTATGCCATTTGTGTTTTTTTTTGCTGTTCTGGCACCTTAGGGGCTTCCTAAATGCGACATGCTCCCCGAGCAAAATTTGCTCTCAAAAAGCCAAATATGACTCCTTCTCTTCTGAGCATTGTAGTTCGCCCATAGTGCACTTCAGGTCAACTTATGGGGTACCTCCATACTCAGAAGAGATGGGGTTACAAATTTTGGGGAGTATTTTCTGCTATTAACCCTTGCAAAAAGGTGAAATTAGGGGGGAAACACACATTTTAGTGGAATTTTTTTTTTTTTTTTTACATATGCAAAAGTCATGAAACACCTGTGGGGTAATAAGGCTCACTTTATTCCTTGTTACGTTCCTCAAGGGGTCTAGTTTCCAAAATGGTATGCCATGTGGGTATTTTTTGCTGTTCTGGCACCATAGGGGCTTCCTAAATGCGACATGCCCCCCGAGCAAAATTTGCTCTCAAAAAGCCAAATATGACTCCTTCTCTTCTGAGCATTGTAGTTCACCCATAGTGCACTTCAGGTCAACTTATGGGGTACCTCCATACTCAGAAGAGAAGGGGTTACAAATATTGGGGGGTATTTCCTGCTGTTAACCCTTAGAAAAATGTGAAATTTGGGGGGAAACACACATTTTAGTGAAAAAACAAAATTTATTTTTACATATGCAAAAGTCGTGAAACACCTGTGGGGTATTAAGGCTCACTTTATTCCTTGTTACGTACCTCAAGGGGTCTAGTTTCCAAAATGGTATGCCATGTGAGGGTTTTTTGCTGTTCTGGCACCATAAGGGCTTCCTAAATGCAACATGCCCCCAAAAACCATTTCAGAAAAACGTACTCTCCAAAATCCCCTTATCGCTCTTTCCCTTCTGAGCCCTCTACTGCGCCCGCCGAACACTTTACATAGACATATGAGGTATGTGCTTACTCGAGAGAAATTGGGCTACAAATATAAGTATACATTTTCTCCTTTTACCCCTTGTAAAAATTTAAAAATTGGGTCTACAAGAACATGCGAGTGTAAAAAATGAAGATTGTGAATTTTCTCCTTCACTTTGCTTCTATTCCTGTGAAACACCTAAAGGGTTAAAATGATGACTGAATGTCATTTTGAATACTTTGGGGGGTGCAGTTTTTATAATGGGGTCTTTTGTGGGGTATTTCTAATAAGAAGACCCTTCAAATCCACTTCAAACCTGAACTGGTCCCTAAAAAATAGTGAGTTTGAAAATTTTGTGAAAAATTGGAAAATTGCTGCTGAACTTTGAAGCCCTCTGGTGTCTTCCAAAAGTAAAAACTCGTCACTTTTATGATGCAGACATAAAGTAGACATATTGTATATGTGAATAAAAAATTTTTTTATTTGTAATATACATTTTCCTTACAAGCAGAGAGCTTCAAAGTTAGAAAAATGCTAAATTTTCTAATTTTTCATCAAATTTTAGGATTTTTCACAAGGAAAGGATGCAAGTTACCACAAAAATTTACCACCATGTTAAAGTAGAATATGTCACGAAAAAACAATCTCTGAATCAGAATGATAACTAAAAGCATTCCAGAGTTATTAATGTTTATAGTGACAGTGGTCAGATGTGCAAAAAACGCTCTGGTCCTTAAGGCCAAAATGGGCTTGGTCCTGAAGGGGTTAAGGTAACAGCTTTTGCAAATCTCCAAAGGATGTGCCAGGTGACCCACTGTGCTGGATTTTCCACTCAGGCCCCACATCACACATGTTGACCTTTAACCTTCTGCCTCCCCTGCGATGAACAAGATGTTGTGGCTTTTCAGTCCACTGTCATTTCTTTAGAAAACAAGTCCACATTGTCCTACAGTTCAATTTCACTTAGGCCAAGCAAATGTACAGATCAAGTCTTGTCAGCTGAGAGATGGGTCATATTTGTTGTCAGCTTACTCTTTATGGGCAAGGAGGTGGTGCTGAACATCAGAGCTTGCCAGTCTAGTAACAGGAATTAAAGGGACACACCCAAACAACATCATGACAGTATGGGTTCTTGTACATGAGCTATACAAGGCATAAACAAAGCAATAAATGGTTTCCTAAACTGTTGAAGAGCTGACATGTATTGAATAACTATAATTGTCTTTAGTTTGTTTGTATAGGGTTAGATAAATATATGGCTGCTTTCTTCTGGAGATGAGAGAAATTGGTTGGGAAAAGTTTGTGTCAGCTGATTCTCCGAACCCTGAAAAAAAGTAATGGTTCAGACTGATTTACCAGTAGGCCAAAAACTTTTTCTGCTTTTTACAAGTGGTCCAAATTGCTTTTCCAAAGTTGTCTAAATAGCATCCCTATTTGGGAGTAACAACAAGATTTGTACCTGGAAAGTGAAGAAACAGTGGTTGTTTACAAGTTGTGAAAAATGTGTGGCGGCATAATTGAAAATGCACAAAAGTGACACAAGAGCCTCTATGCTTTTTCACAATTGGTGTTTAAAAAAAGAAAAAAATAACTGGCACACCTAGAACACTCTCTGCAGTGCTGCATTACTAAATTTATTATGCAGGGTGGGCCATTTATATGGATACACCTTAATAAAATGGGAATGGTTGGTGATATTAACTTCCTGTTTGTGGCACATTAGTATATGTGAGGGGGGGGGGAACTTTTCAAGATGGTTGGTGACCATGGCGGCCATTTTGAAGTTGGCCATTTTGAATCCAACTTTTGTTTTTTCAATAGGAAGAGGGTCATGTGACACATCATACTTACTGGAAATTTCACAAGAAAAACAATGATGTGCTTGGTTTTAATGTAACTTTATTCTTTCATGAGTTATTTACAAGTTTCTGACCACTTATAAAATGTGTTCAATGTGCTGCCCATTGTGTTGGATTGTCAATGCAACCCGCTTCTCCCACTCTTCACACACTGATAGCAACACCGCAGCAGAAATGCTAGCACAGGCTTCCAGTATCCGTAGTTTCAGGTGCTGCACATCTCGTATCTTCACATTATAGGCAATTGCCTTCAGATGACCCCAAAGATAAAAGTCTAAGGGGGTCAGATCGGGAGACCTTGGGGACCATTCAACTGGCCCACGAAGACCAATCCACTTTCCAGGAAACTGTTCATCTGGGAATGCTTGGACCTGGCACGTTCCCTGAGTTTTTCCAGCAAGATGGTGCACCACCACATTATGGGTGTCAGGTCCGACCATTCCCATTTTATTAAGGTGTATCCTTATAAATGGCCCACCCTGTATATTTGTGGTCCTGCTCCTATCTGAATTGTTTACTGCTTAGTGTCCCTCACAGAGATCTTCACCTAACACCAGCTATCTCTAAAATTTCTGCTAAGCTATCTGCATATGTTTTTATAGTGGCTTAAACATCATCCCTATATTTCCTCCTCATTGGCTGGGAGAGCTGTTTAAAATGCATTATGGGATTCCCTAAGGTCATGGGATGCTTCCTTTTACTATTTTAGCAGGTATTGTCAAACAGAATCCCTTAGATTTTAAGTTCTAGCAGAACCTTTTAGCAAAGTTCTGACCAAACTCAGTTTTTACTAGCTTGGTTTGCTCACCTCTATTTTTTATAAAACTGCGGCCAGTTCTGTCTGTATTTTTTGAAGAAAGTAGCCATTTTTTTCTTTGCCAGCACAACCTCCTTAATAGATTCACCAGTGTGCTGTACTACTACTAATAAAGAAAAGTGTTGGTTACAGCCAAAGCTCATTTGTGTTTCATCTAAAGATCACAGTTTGATCTATTTGCAGAGTGTTTGTAACAGTGTTCCAGAAATTCTATGTAAGTGACCTCATCTCATTTGGTTTTCTCTGTGTGCATATAACCTACTAAATATTGCAGGAACAATGTTCTCCTTGTTATTCTCAGACATTTAGACTAGCAGACCTTCTTATGTAAGCGTTTTCATGACACAACATGCTGTAAATGACGGGAATCCTGCTGTGACGGAACACTGAAGCCCCGGGCACACTCAGGCATCCTCACACTCTCCTGAAGTAATTAGCAATACAGTTCAGCCTCCCTGTTAGATAATGGCTGCTTATGATGGCTTGTTACTGCAGCAGGAAACTAGACTGGATGCCCGCACCGGCAACAAGCAGCTGCACAGCCTTCATTCATACATGGCCTATGGGCCAGTCTGAAATGTAGCCTCCTTCTGCTGCAGTGGTGGCCTTATTGAGTAATTTTTCTAATCTGATTTGTCACTTCATGTGAACATAACTTTACTTATACAAGGTATTCCATATGTCTTTCTTTTTTTTTAGAATGTATGAATTTTTTTTTTTAATTCCCAAATATATGAAACCACTTTACTCAAACACAGGCTTTGAAAATGAACACATTTTTTGGTGGATTTTTGGGACTCTCTTTCTTCTTCATTAGGAAATTTCCAGGCAACCATTTAGGTTCACAGATTTCTTGAGGTGCCAAAACATAAGAAACACCGCTCAAAAGACGTGATTTTCCTTGTTTACATCTCTCAAGGAATTCATCTGGGGTTGTAATGAGCAATTTGACTCCACATGTGTTCCATAGAATTTTTTTGCATTGAGTTTTGAAAAATAATGTTACACTGTATGTAGCTTTTTCTGAAAATTATTCATTTTACAATGAATTTAGGAGAAGTATCCAATTTGTTAGGCAATTTCCCAATATTCTCTATATTTCTATACTATAGAAAGTGTCCACATGTGGTTGTAAACTGCTGATTGGCCTCATGGCAGGATTCACAAGGGATAAAAACCATGGCTTTTGAAGCACAATTTGCTGTGTGCCATGTAGCTGTAACATTGTGATCCCACTGGTGTTTTTCAGAAATTCATGGACAGTGGATAGGGAAAGTGAAATCTGCATTTTTCTCACAGATATGCCATTTAAAGTGCATAGATCACATGATTTCCACCTGTTGAACTGCCGACACAGTCTAGCAGGGCTTAATGTCCCTATTCAAGAAACAACCTTGTTAGTGAATTTGTTGTCTTAATTTCATATAAAAGTTTTTATACAGTTCCCGAGAGTTTGAGAGTTGTGGATGAGGGTCCGCTGTACCCCAGAGCAGCAATGCTTCTCTTCTCTTAAGTCAACTCGGTTCTACCTGTTTATTGACAATGTGGATTAACAATCTGTCTTACAGGTTGAGAATCAGATTCACTGCGCATGGATCACAATATCTAGAGGCAGAGATCTCGCCCCCTGCCTCTATTGACTTCTCTGCATGTGCTGCTGATCTTGGACACTTTGCTTTAGTTACTTGAAATGTAACTGAGGAAGCCTACAGTGGTGTGTGGTTCTCTTGATAGTGATGACAATCCTCTTCATTGGGACTGGCTTTGTGTGCAGAAAGACCTGTCACTAGAGAGAGGGAGCAAGCCCCCTAGCTATTGTGATGCAGCATGGTGGTCAGAATCACTGGCAATGCCCTGCAATCCACATTGATGGTGCATGCACAGCCAATCCAGGAGCAGGCAATCAATGTGTAGGCCAGCATTGCGGCCTTGGGGCATAGTGGACTCTCGTGGCCCCCTGTAAAGTGAGCAAAGATGCATTGCTGTCAGGAACAGCAGTCAACTTTACTTGGTCACCAAACCTTTAGACAGTGATCCCATCCTGCCGTGCCATTTCAGTACGGCTTTTGGCAGTACAATCTCCTCAATAGTGGCATACATATACTTCAGATTTCAGAAAAGAGTTAGTCCAGGTATGGAGGGTATTGCCTGATAAGTAAAAATTTTTTTATACATGCTGTAGTTCTTAAAACCTGTTGTTTAACAACCATTCTTGCAAATGCCTGTAGCACTTTGCCTAGAACTGATCATAATAATAACAAATCATAATAAAATAATAAACATATTAACTCCATTAACATCCAATACCCAGCTCAAGAAGGGTCCAGAACTTTCTTTATTAAGAGTTTTCTGCTTTCTTTAGTTGTAATCCGTAACGCAATCACATTAGTCAGAATAACTGCTGACACATTTCAGACTGTTAGTCCTTACTCATAATGCATATTATATATGCACTATGATGTAATTTCCATTCTGTCGCTGCCTTAGTTGTCTGCCATATCTTGTTTACCTCGTTTACCTGACTATAGCAGCTGAACTACAGACTTACATCACTGTGGCAGTCAACAAATGGCTTTTTAATCATATATCAATAATTTACATAAAAGTCATACCACTGGTTACCGGCAGGATGTCGGTGCAGAATTTAAAGGGAATCTATAATCAGTATCACCCACACTGACCTGCCCTTACCTCAACAGAACGTATATCTTGCTTATGGTTTGTGTAAACCAACATGTAACCTGTTTATGCGCAATATTGTGAACCACTAAATATTGCATCACCTTAACACCCCTTTGTTTATTACACTAACGTGTGGTATAATTTCACATTACAAATATCCTGCGTAGACTATTGATGCTCTGGAAACAATTATGACATTAGATGCAGTAAGAAGCATTATGTAGAGCTACAGTAAAGGACGGAATGGTTTGATCTCCTGAGGATTTTTTATGTCTGTCCACTGACAAGAAATGATCAGTCTATAATTTTAATGGTAATTTATTTGAACTGTGAGAGACCAATAATAACAAGACACCCACACTGCGGCCAGTTATTGGCTCTAATGTGTTCGGAACATAATCAGGAGAGCAGGGAGAGTGTATCATCAGGGGAAGCAAACAGAGGCACTGGAATCAACAAAAAGGGTACACTCTATTTTTTGTAAAACCCCATTTAAAGGAAACACAATGACGTATATGAGTTAATATAAATAATTAAATCCTTTTAGGTGTATTAAGGCAAAGACAGTCATAGAAACATAGAATGTGTTGGCAGAAAAGAACCATTTGGCCCATCTAGTCTGCCCAATATTCCCTATACTATTAGTAATCCTTGGCCCTATCTTATATCAAGGATAGCTTTATGTCTATCCCACATATGCCTAAACTCCTTCACTGTATTTACAGCGACCACTTCTGCAGGAAGGTTATTCCATGCATCCACTACTCTCTCAGTAAAGTGATACTTCCTGATATTACTGCAGAATCCTTTGCCCCTCGAATTTAAAACTATGTCTTCTTGTGGTAGTTTTTTTCCTTATTCTCATTATTTTCAAACATCTTCTTCTCCTTTACTGTGTTCATTCCCTTTAAGTATTTTAAAGTTTCTATCTTATCCCCTCTGTCTCTTCTTTCTTCCAAGCTATACTTGTTAAAGGGGTATTCCAGGATTTTTTTTTATTTGACTATGCTACAGGGACTGTATAGTTAGTGTAGTTCATAATATAGTGACTATACCTGTGTGTGACGGTTTTCTCACAATTCTTCTGTGATTTTCACTCCAATATTTATTTTTATCAGCATCAAAAATGTCTGTTGACTCAGATTTTTCCCAGCTTGCAATGTGGCCGAGACCTGACTCACTAGTCAGCTGATGACAGGGAGCCTGTCTGCTTCAATGGGTGAAGGGATCGCTTGGTGGGAGAGAGATCAATCTGCAACAGCTGTAGGCACCCTGATTGAAAACCACACTGATTTGAATGGATGCAGCTCATTTGTGTTTCAATGCGTGGGGTGGCTGATGTGTGGGAGGGAGAAAGATGGAATTGGGGGATTTGTAGTCAAAAAAAGAAAAGTCAAACAGGAAATACTAGTTCACAAACAGCTAGCCACAGTGTTAAGGTAATCTCACAACATAGCCATTTAGCCCCAAGACAAGCGCAGATTCTTCTTAAGCATGTCCATTACTGTCTGCCAGGTATGTACTAAAATCACCTTATGGTGGATAACCCCTTTAAGGTCCTTTAATCTTTCCTGGTAAGTTTTATCCTGCAATCCATGTACTAGTTTAGTAGCTCTTCTTCTGAATTCTCTCCAAGGTATCCATATCCTTCTGGAGATATAGCCCCAGTACTGTGCACAATACTCCAAGGTGAGGCCTCAAAGATTGTCTCTCCCAATCATCCATATAATGAGACTGATTATGGATATCTAGGTTAGTGAATCCCCCCACCAGTCCATCTGATCTGCTCATTTACCATTGATTGATAAGCAGTTGAAAGCAATACAAAAGGAGACTTAAAGCAGTATTCTAATCTCAAGAGGTTATCCCCTCTAGTTGATAACAAGCTGATCTGTTGTAGAATCCCAAAAATGGGGACAAAAGTTTCCCTTGAGAGTGATAAACTTTTTGCTATTCCCACTTGTCAAAAATACTATCTGCTTTTTTTTTCTACTTATTTTCTGCACTGTGCATTGTTTGCAATTTTATAATTTTTTGGCCCCAATTTTTTTACACCTCATAGATTGCAGATTGCACCCCATCTTTTTTTAAGCCCCATAGATCACATATTCACACCAATGCATGCTCTAGTATGTAAATGTGATATCTATACATGGTACGCACACTGGCCCAGATTTATGAAACTGTGTGAGAGAAAAAGTGGAGTAATTTTCCCACAGCAACCAATCACAGCTCAGGTTTCACTTTACCTCAGCTCGTTACCTGAGCTGTGATTGGTTACTGTAGGAAAATCCCTCCACTTTTTCTCACACAGTTTGATGAATCTGGGCAAGTCTGTGATGTGGCAGTACAATACTAGATTATGACCTTGGGGCTACTTTGATGGAATTTGCTTGAATAGGGGCTTTCAGGAACTTAGATATCCATAGTCAGTATCAGTATATGGATATATGGGACAGACAAGTTATTCACGCTGTCATCTTAATGGGAACAAGTAGTATATTTCATGGTGTTCATAAGAAACAGTTAAATGACACATTCAGCTCGGCTACATGTATGTGTGGAAAATCCTGGACACTAAATAGGAAAACATCAAAGCAAGTAAAAAATCCAACTGAGCCACATTGTTATGTAATCCATTGCTTTAGCTGAGTAAACATTACTATGAGAGAGAGCAAAAAGCAGAAGCTGCTGACCTGTTATCTGGACCACTGTTCTCCATTCTCACTCACATTCCATGTATTGAGCTAAGAACAGTAAATCCTTACCACAACTGACAATAGGATATTTACTAGGGCTAGTCTGTTGCTAGTTTTAGATTTTATTGTGAAAGATGAGGTTGAACTGAACATGTGCATGGTCGCCATTGTGGTTGTTTTTTTTTTTTTTTGGGCTGTTAATCTGTGAAATCCCCACAACTAGATGGTCTCCATGTTGGAAAATGCAGTCCGGTGTACATCTTGTGCAATGTATACAATCCTTGAACAGCGGTTTGAGGGTGCACATTGTTGTACAAGATGTGTTCGAGTTGTTCATTTGGAAGCCCAGATCCTGGATCTAGAGGAGCAACTGACAACACTGAGATGCATTAACAACTTGGAGAGGAGTCTCCTGCTCACTGAGCAAGTACTCTCTGGGGTGGAGGTGGGGGAAGATAGGCTGACAGAGGTGCAGGACAGTGAGGCAGCTAGCTGGGTTACAGTTAGAAAACGAAGTAGAGGAAAAAGTGTCAGGGAGGCTAGTCCTGATCTGACACACCCCAACAAGTTTGCCCGGTTGGCAGATGAGGGGGATGCTATTTCAGAGCTAGCAGTACTGCAGCACGACTCTGCCTCTGACAGTCAGGGGGGTGTCTGCTCCAGTAAGGAGGGAAAGAGGAGTGCAGGGCAGGCCAGACAGGTACTGGTAGTGGGGGACACAATTATTAGGGGACAGACAGGGCGATCTGTCACAAAGACTGGGATCGCCGAACAGTGAGTTGTCTACCTGGCACTTGAGTTCGGCACATCGTAGATCGGGTTGACAGGTTGCTGGGTGGGGCTGGAGAGGACCCAACGGTCATGGTACATATTGGCACCAATGACAAAGTAAGAGGTAGGTGGAGTGTCCTTAAAAATGATTTCAGGGACTTAGGCCACAAGCTTAAGGCAAGGACCTCCAAGGTAATATTTTCTGAAATATTACCTGTACCACCAGCCATACTAGAGAGGCAGCAGGAGATTAGGGAGGTAAACAAGTAGCTGAGAAGCGGATGTAGGAAGGTGGGGTTTGGGTTCATAGGCCGACTTTGCTGTCGGATACCAGCTCTACCGTAGGGGGAGGGTGCAGCTGTACTTGGGGAGAAGATGGCTAAGAGGGTGAAGGAGTGTTTAAACTAGGGACTGGGGGGGGGCAACATAGAGGGGGAAGATAGTGTAAATAGAGAGGGGAAACTTATTAATATACCTGGGGTGTAGTGGAGGGAGGGGTTAGAATAGTTAATAGGGATAGGCTTCATAGGTAAAAAACATACACCACTGAACTGCATGTTGACTAATGCCAGAAGTCTGTCCAATAAAACTGACGAACTGGACTTGATAATGTCTGAAGAAAATTATGACATAGTGGGTATAACAGAGACTTGGTTGAACGATAGCTGTGACTGTGTGATCAACATACAGAGTTATAATCTATTCAGGAAGTATCAGACAGAATGGAAAGGGGGAGGAGTTTGTCTTTATGTAAAGTCCAGTCTTAAGGCCGCACTGCGGGAGGATATACGGGAGGAAAATGATAATGTGGAGTCATTATGGGTAGAAATATATGGAGATAAAAATAAAAAAAATTCTGGGGTTTACTATAAGCCACCAAATATAATGGAAGATCAATTACTGAGGCAAATAAACAAGGCAGCAAATCAGAATGAGGTGATAATAATGGGGGACTTTAACTATCCTGATATAAACTGGGAGACTGAGACCTGTGAATCTAATAAAGGAAATAGGCTTCTGACTATGGCTAAAGACAATTATCTGTCCCAAATGGTGCAGGGCCCGACCAGAGGGGGCGCCCTGCTAGACTTAATATTTACCAACAGACCTGACAGAGTAACTAATGTGCAAGTAGAGAGACACCTAGGAAATAGTGATTATAATATAATACATTATAACAAAAACAATGAACTTTAGGATGGCAAAGTTTGATCAACTCAGAGAAGCCCTTAACAATATAAAATGGGATAATGTCCTCAAAAACAAGAATACTGACACTAAATGGGAGACTTTTAAGAATATTAAAAATTTTCACTATAAGAGGTATATACCTTGTGGGAATAAAAGAAAACCAATATGGATGAATAAAAATGTTAAGGGGGCAATACATGACAACAATAAAGCATTTAAACTACTAAAACAGGACAGCAGTGGAGAAGCATTAAAAAGCTATATGTAAAATATGTAAAAAAATAAAAAAAACTGATAAAAGCCGCAAAAATAGAGACAGAAAGACTCATTGCCAAAGAGAGTAAAAAGCTTATATATAAAACAAATTCTTCTCCACTGTATTCACTGAGGAAAATTTCATACAAGGTGAAATATAGCGAGATAAGGTAAACTCCCCATTACAGGTCACCTGTCCAACCCAGGAAGAAGTACAGTGCCGCCTACAAAAAATCAAAATAGACAGTTTGCCAGGTCCAGATGGCATTCACCCCCATGTTCTAAAGGAATTAAGTAATGCAATAGACAGACCCCTATTTTTAATATTCAGGGACTCCATAGTAACAGGGACTGTTCCCTAGGACTGGCGCATGGCAAATGTGGTGCCAATATTTAAAAAGGGGTCAAAAGGTGATCCCGGGAACTATATACCTGTTAGTTTAACCTCTGTTGTATGTAAATTGTTTGAGGGTTTTCTAAGGGATGCTATTTTGGAGTATCTTGATAAAAATAAATGTATGAATTTATATCAGCCTGGCTTTATGAGGGATCGGTCCTGTCAAACTAACCTGCTCAGCTTTTATGAGGAGGTGAGCTCCAGACGGGACCAGGGTCATTCGCTTGATGTCGTATATCTGGATTTTTCCAAAGCATTTGATACAGTGCCACATAAAAGATTGGTGCATAAAATGAGAAGAATTGGGCTGGGGGAAAATGTGTGCAAGTGGGTAAGTAACTGGCTCAGTGATAGGAAATTGAGGGAGGTCATTAATGGTACTTATTCTGATTGGGTGACTGTTACTAGTGGGGTACCACAGGGTCAGTCTTGGGTCCTATTCTATTTAATATATTCATTAATGACCTTGTAGAGGGGTTGAATAGTAAAGTAGCAATCTTTGCAGATGATATTAAGCTCTGTAAAGCGGTAAACACAATAGAGGACAGTGAACTGTTACACAAATGGATCTGGATAGGTTGGAGGTTTGGGCTGGGAAATAACAGATGAGGTTCAACACTGATAAATGTAAGGTAACGCACATGGGGAGGAAAAATCTGGGCTGGGATTATGTATTAAATGTGAGCACAGTTGGGACGATTGACATGGAAAAGGACTTAGGAGTCTTAGTTAACAGTAAATTTAGCTGTAGTGACCAGTGTCGGGCAGCTGCTGCCAAGGCAAATGAAATCATGGGGTGCATCAATAGGGGTATCAATGCCCACAACACGGAAATAATTCTACCGCTGTACAAATCACTAGTCAGACCACACATAGAATACTGTGTACAGTACTGGGCACTGGGTTCAAAGACGGGCAACCAGAGTAATACGGGGAATGGGAGGACTACAGTACCCAGAAAGATTTTCAGAATTAGGGTGCGTTCACACTGAGTAATTCAAGAGGAAGTTACTCGAGTAATTCCTCTTGAATTCTCCTCTCCAAATTAATGCACATCTCCTCTGCCCATTGACTTCAATGTTATTTCTGTTGTCCTGTTCACACTGCGGAAATTCTGCTAGCAGAATTCCGACGCTGAATTCCTTTCCGCTTGAAGAAAGAACATGTTCATTCTTCAAGCAGAATCCGCGAGCAGAATCCAACAGAAGTCAATGGAATTCGAGCAGAATTCAAGCGGAATTCCAGTAGAATTCAGAAAAGTAAATTAAATAGCCTCCTCCTTCATTGCTCTTCATTTCCACATGGAAATTCCGCTTGAATTCCGCTCGAATTCCACTTGAACTCCACTTGATGGAGAAGGCAACAATTTCCTGACCGAAATTATTTCTCATGAATTTCTCTTGAATTCCTCAGTGTGAACGCACCCCAAGGGTCATTTAGTTTAGAAAAAAGAAGGCTAAGGGGCGACCTAATAACTATGTATAAATATATCAGGGGGCAGTACAGAGATCTCTGCCATGATCTATTTATACACAGGACTGTACCTATAACAAGGGGCATCCTCTACGTTTAGAGTAAAGATGGTTTCTACACCAGCACAGATGGGGGTTCTTTACTGTAAGAGCAGTGAGACTGTGGAATTCTCTGCCTGAGGAGGTGGTCATGGTGAACTCTGTAAAAGAGTTCAAAAAGGGTCTGGATGCATTTCTGTAGGGTAATAACATTACTGGTTATGTATACTAGATTTATAGGGACAGAACGTTGATCCAGGGATTTACTCTGATTTCCATATTTGGAGTCGGGAAGGAATTTTTACCTCTAGCATAAGGTATTTTTTTTGCCTTCCTCTGGATCAACTCAGTAAGGACTCATTAGGCATATAGTTTGAACTTGATGGACTCTGGTCTTTTTTCAACCTCATGAAGTATGTTACTTCCCATTGAAAATGCCTTTCTGGGTAGTGATCTTATTCTGACCTCTATTTTCCCGTAATGTACCTATGGACTGCATTGTTATTAACAGTATTGACGATACAGTAAATGACTACCATAAACCATTTCCCAACAGGGTTTCCATCATGGTTATGATGGAAATAGTTTTTTACAACCCCTGGCAAAAATTATGCAATTGCCAATCTTTAAGGATGTCCTCTGAGCTTTTCCAAGAACGTCATATCCTAACATGGAGTCTTACCTTTTTCAGGATAAATAGCCTAACTTTTACTTTTTTATTGAAAAAAAAAAAAAAATATATATATATATATATATATATATACACAAAAGAAAAGAGTTGATTTGCCAGCTCCCAATGAACTTGATCAAAGTCCCAAAATTAATTTGTTTTGTTTGTTTTAGGTAAACTATGGCGTTGAATCTGGATGGAGGAGGAGGAACATCTCATCAGTTTGAATATCACCATGAAACTAATGTAATTTGATACTACCACTATATGAATTTTTCTGTATCGAATGGAGAACTGCCATTCTATTTGATTATAGACTAATAAAACACCCTTTTTTTTACATTTTTCTCCACTTTTCAGTTATGATGCAGTTGATGGACCATTGTGTGTAGATAGGATATACATCTCTTAGAGGGATACAATTAGATTTTTTTTTTTTTATATTTTTATTATATAATTTTATTTATTATATAATTTTGTTTTCTTTTTTTGAGCCATTTCTTGACAACTCTGTCTTAAAAATAATAAAGAGCAAAAAGAGGGGGACCCGCCCAGTTTGATATGTCGCTGCTGAAATAGCGGGCGCGCTCCATCATTGGGCTATGGGGAATAGAGCCTCTGGACGAGGGTCTAGCGACACAACTCTGGAGACTTTTTCTTTGAATGGTGTCAGGGGATACATTGATAGTGTGCCCCCGGGCACTGGTCCCATGGCACTAGGAGTAATTATTAGGGATTCTATATATGGGTCCCCCATATTCTGAGAGACCCAGAGACCAGTGGGTGTCAATGTGGTTATCCATGATCAAGTGACTTTATATATTTTATTTTATTATTCTTTCTTTTATATACCATTTTTCGCTTTATTGTTATTTTTATTTTTATATTATTATTATTTTTATTTTTTTTCATATTTTTTTATTTTAATTTTAGAATTTTTTTATTTTTTTCTTAATTTTATATTTTTGAGGTATTTTATTTTCATTCATTTTTTTTTTATCAATGTTTTATTTAGTTATTGGTATTTCCTGTATGACTCTGGGATGTATCGAGTTTTGCCCACATAGGTCCAACATTACTGCATCTTGACATTCTTTCACATATACATTTTTTTTTACATATTTCTTTATATATTTGTATAATATTACACATAATTGTATTCATTATATATTTTGTAGCCACATACATGGATTAGATACAAATGATATGGCAAATCTCCTGGTATACTAATACATGATAGATTATGCTTGGACCGGGTTTCATGGAGAGAGCGCAGGTTGGCGTCACTCATCTCCATGACGACGGACATGTGATACAAGAACAAGACAGTGACGCGGAACACGTGATCGGGTGAGTCAGCTGACATCCCCACACGGACCCCGTCACAGCTCTCTGCATTTGCGCAGTAGAGATTGCCTCACGCTTGCCGGCGCCATTATGCATTACAACAGGTGAGCGTTCCTCCTTCTCCAGGTCAGCATTTATGATTTATGTTTGCCGCACATGCGTATGATTATGCAATATGACAGACATGTGTGTGCAATTAATTATGTTTGTATAATATCAACTGTATTTTTCAAGCTGTTTTAATGATTTTAATGCACAAGTAAGTAATATGATGCACTAAATATGCACTTTTTGTAAACTTTTTTGCTAATTGTCACTATGATTGTTGTACCATGATTGAAATGTTCACTTGGGTATATATTACCCCCTAATGTGTGTTTGTATGAGCTTGAAAAAGGATCCTGTGTGATCTGAAACATTGCTATGCCTTTGATATGAAGTGAATAAACCTTTTTGCACCTTGGATTATCTTATGGAGTGCTGCACCATTTCTTTGGAGATATATATATATATATATATATATATATATATATATATATATATATTTTTTTTTTTTCTAGATCAAGCAGTGGAAGACATTATAAAGTTATTTGCTGTGAAAAACATCTAGAATCACCTTGTAATTACAATTTCAAAGCAAACACAGGCACAAGTCTAAAAATGTAAATTATTCTTCAGATATAAGGGAAAGTACTTCCAGACCTTACTGAACTGTGGGACATGGTTAATTGATAGAGGACATATCCTTCCTCAGGACGATTATAGCACTTGTGGGGCAAAAAATGTTTGTTGTTCCCAGTCAGCGGTGTATAAAATTTGTCAGTGTAAACAAAATGGAAAAACAGATTTCTGCTCTGCAGGCTTTATCTAAAATTTTCATTTGTCCATGAGCTGGTGGATAGAACCTAACATGTATAGTGTCTGACATACATTGCACACACAAAAATGTTGAGATTATGCACTTCGATGTCTCTGAGCACAGCCACAGCATGAGCAGTCAAAACTATATATGAAGCCCTGGGATGAGATGTCTTACTTATAGTACATTCATACCATAGTTTGTTGACTAGGACTATTAAAACCGTATAAGGTAAAACCATACAAAACCGTATACACATACAGTTTTATACAGTTCTAATTGACTACAATACTATAAAAAGCCATATAAAGTAAATATACGGTTTTGAAACAGTAGACATAATTGTGGTAGGACCTGTTATTTTATTTGGCAAAAAAACGTACTTAACCGCAACCGTAAAAAATGGAAGCACTTTTTAATACGCCAGTAATTTTTAGTAATGCCAGTCTATGAAAATACAGTTCAACACAGTTTTATAATATAAAGCTGTTTACAGTTGCTATATAAAATGTGGTGTGAATTCACCCTTACAGAAATATCTCTTTACTGTCTGTCTGCGGCGTATGTTTTCAGGCACTACCATCTCCCTTCTCTTCATTCCATAGACCTGTATTGCTTGTAATTTAATCCCTGAGTGAGCAGACACAGGACATAGCTGAGTTGATTTTCAGAGTAGAAGTGTTTTCTCTAGTAAGATATATTAAAAGTTATATTCAAAGTTTGTTTAAATGACAATGCATATTTAAGACAATGCACATTAAAAAAGAAAAATGCACAATGCAACATATAAAAATCAAATACACAGAAACAGAAGCCAGTATTTATGACAGAAATGTAAGTAATCGGCTCTATGAAAAGGGTTTTACATATAGTAATTCCAAAGAAATCTATGATTAACACTTTAACAGAAAAATGCAAGGATACATTGGGCTAAAGAGAAACAGTCATGGAGAATGGAGGATTAGAAGTGAGTCATATTCAGTGATGTATCACCAATCTACATTGACCAAGGAGATGATGCTGGAACTTTTATCCGGTAACATTCAAATAAAATAAAAAAGATGACGCATGAAGAAAAGAATCACATTTCCCCACTAATTTATGATATAGGGTTATGTGTCGTGTAAAGGACATATTGCCTACTTTGGCCTGCTTTCTTCCTGTAGAACTTCCTGGTGTCAACCCTTCTCAGGGTTAGAGAGGCAAATGCACTCAGGATACCACATGATTAGAGATGAATCCTACAAAGAGCCGATTGAATCGAATATACGTGCAAAAATTAAGACAATCTATATTAAAGTTAAACAACAAATAAAATCACGTAAAAATTACACAGCAAATGACAAACAAGTGCCTGCAGAGAATGGTTGGACAGACTGAGTAGAAAAATATAGTTTTTTTCTTTTGGACTAAATAGATCAAAAGCTAAAGTGCCACATGCAAATTATATATCCATACTGGGAGGGGGGACAAAGGAAGCAAAGGCAATGTAAACAAGTATAAGTGCATCAATGCAAAACATGACAAAGTAGCAGTACAGTACGTATAAAGGTATTGCACTAACAAAATATTGCACAAAAGGTTAGGCCTCCCAAGACACAACAGATACCATCCAAATATATGGATATATCCTATCATGGTTCTAATAGAACTCCCAAGCACATGCTACACCACCCCACCACTACAAAGGGGGAAGTCCCATCAGTCTCCAAACACTACCTGCAGGTACACAGGAACACGCCACCCTAACGCACGTTTCACATTTTTGCTTGCTCACAGGGCCACCTGTGCCCCTTTGAGCAAGCAAAAACGTGACTGCAGGCACTTGTATTTCATGTTCTGTGTAATTTTTACGTGATTTTATTTGTTGTGTAACTTTAATATAGATTGTCTTCATTTTTGCACGTATATTCGAGTCTACCGGTTTTTGTAGGATTTGTGTGATTATGGGTAGCAATACCGCTTTGGCGGATTTTTTGTAGGATTTATAATGATTAGAGATGAGCGAATTTCTGAAAAATTTTATTTGGCCAATTCGCCAAATTTTCCTTAAACATTTTGTTTAGTCCGAATTTATAGCTATTTCTGTTCTACAGAGAGGCTCAATAGGGGTGTAGAAAACTTTGCCTTGTGCTAACCTGCATAGAGAGTGCGCTGTGTTAGTGAAATAATACTGTTATTCAGTTTGACATGCAGATTAACATCGCTATTAGAATCACTACCGCAGAGCATCTGGATGTGGCAGATTTTTTAAGTAATTTTAATTTTATCTAATTTAATTTGAATTTACTTTAATTTTTTGATTACCCATTCTGGTGAGCATCGAGCTGGCTGTCCTCTGACAGACGAGATACCACTTGTTCCAGCCCCTGCCTCTCAGCGCCCCCCTGAATGTGAAAGTGCGAATGTTTCATTTAATCAGTTATGGTTCATTGTTATGGCTCCAAGCTGTTTCATTGGATTCCTGTGATAATTCCACCGATAATATAATGTCGACGACCATAGGGTCTCAATCTTGAATTCGATTTTTTAAAATTAAAATGTAAGATTTATATTAGATTCCCAAGTTTAATGTCTCGGTGTTTACTTTGAACTACTATTGTATGACCACAAAACCCAATCTAACAAGGAGTCACATGGCGGCACAATGGCAGAGCCTAGAGGTGGTAGCAGCATGAGGAGACCATAACCTGGCAGAATGACAAAGCCTGGAATTGGCGGCAGCAAGAGGAGACCATATAGTGGCTGAATGACACAGCCTGGAGTTGGCAGCAGCGTGAGGAGACACTAGGGCATCACAATCCCTAAGATTAAAAGGTAAATTTTCTAATTTATATTGAAGATTTATGGTAGCTAGTGCTACCATAAAATTTTTCCGGCAATATCCCAGGCCCAGCAGAATGAGTAAACCATATAATGGCTGAATGACACAGCCTGAAGCAGGCGGCAGCATGAGGAGAAAATATGGCTTCACAATCCCTAAGATTAAAAGATGAATTTTCTCATTTAAATTGAAGATTTATGGTAGCTAGTGCTACCATAACATTTTTCTGGTAATATCCCAGGCCCAGCAGCATGAGTAAACCATACAGTGGCTGAATGACACAGCCTGGAGGTGGCAGAAGCATGAGGAGAACATATAGTGGCGGAATGACACAGCCTGGAGTTTGTGGCAGCAAGAGGAGACCATATAGTGGATGAATGGCACAGCCTGGAGTTGGCGGCAGCATGAGGAGAACATATAGTGGCTGAATGGCACAGCCTAGAGGCGGCAGCATGAGGAGACCTTATAGTGGCTGAATTGCACAGCCTGAAGGTGGCGGCAGCATGAGGAGATCATATAGTGGCAGAATGAGACAGCCTGGAGGTGGCAGCAGTAGCATCAAGAGTCCTGAAAGTGACCCGGTGACAGAGTGGTGGGGTGGGTGGCAATTCCAGTACTCGGTGATGAAAGTGGGTGAAAAAAGGTCTGATGCGGAGGATTGTTTGTAACTGGGAAGCAGCGCCTTAAATCTGTTTGGCACCATCCATATTTGTGAATAGTGATGAGCGGCATAGGCCATATTCGAATTTGTGAATATTCGTCATATATTCGTGAAATTCACATATTTGTTATATTCATTAATTTTTCTATGTGCATTTGCGAAAATTTATGTGCATATGCGAAAATCGATGCCCAAATGGTATAGGGAACTAATGGGCTAGTGCATTAACACTGTGATTTTTTGCCCATTGAAGCCAATAGGCCCATTGTGGTCTATGGGTATCTCATGGTATGTAAAACTGTAAGATAAGCAGGAGGGTCTGGGCAGTACAGAGGATGGGAGACCGTGTGGTGGCTTGAGTCCCGGGGTGGGAAAGAGTGTTACAGTGTTGTGGTTAAACATTACTTTCCTGGAAAAGCTGCTGAGTTGCCCATAACAACCAATCAGATTGCTTCTTTCATTTTTCACAAGGCCTCTGCAAAATGAAAGAAGCAATCTGATTGGTTGATATGGGCCACTCAGCAGCGTTTCCAGGAAAACTAAACACCCACTCTACTGGCCGGGCAGGACTGCTTTTCCAGGGCAAACTCTGCTGGTTGCGGCCACAAATCAAGTTTGGCTGCCCAGAAGTCCCGCGGATCTTCAAGGTGTGTTGGCATGGGCATGTCAAGGTATGTTACCACCTGCTGGTTCAGGTCCTGCTTCAGGTCTACCTGCTGCTAATGAGTTGCTTCACTATGCGGGGGAAGTAAGGTACTCATCAGTGACTGTGGCAGCCATGGCAGTGGAAGATGAGCCCAGTGGGCCCCCCGAATCAGACCTGCGAGAGGACGGACGATGGCACCGATAGGCATCGGCCAACTGACTACATAGGATGTCTCTACAGTAGGTCAGTTTGTCCACACTCTCAGTGGGTGTAAAAAAGGCCCCCATTTTGTGCCGAGGGTCCAATAAGGTGGAGAGCCAGAAGTCATCCCGCTGCCGAATGGTGACAATTCGATGGTCACTACGCAAGCAACTAAGCATGCATCGTGACATTTGTGCAAGTGACTCGGAGGGACTCCCTGCCTCCATCTCCTCTGCATACTGCCACTGGCAGGACTAGTAGTGGATCCTCTAGACCAGAGAGACGATGGCGCTGGTTGTACTGGAGGACCGGTTCTAAGTAGTTTCTGGTCTTCACCAGAGCCCGCCGCAAAGCGGGATGGATTTGCTGCGGCGGTAACTACCAGTAACAACTCGACCTCTCTTGCAGCTGATATGGCGTGGTACACAGGGAGCAGACAGGAGCGTAGTCGGACATAGCAGAGGTCAGGGCAGGCGGCAAAGGTTCAAGGGCGAGTAGCCGGTAGCAATGGGTTCGGCAACAGGCAAGGCAATATAACACAATAGGGAACACTTTCTTAAAGGCACTAGGGCACAAAGATCCGGCATGGGCAGGAAGGGGCAGGTTACATAAATAGAGAAGTAGCCAGAGGTCAGGGACCAGCGCACCAATCAATGGCGCGCTGGCCCTTTAAATTTACTGAAGGCGGCGCACACGCACCCTAGAGAGCGGGGTCGCGCGCGCCGGGAGGCAGAGACAGACGGCGCAGGGAGCGGGGAGCCAGGTAAGGCAGATAGGGACGCAGCGCGTGAGAGGGGACCAGCCTTCACGGCAGCCGCGTCCCCACACAGGGGAACCCGTGCTCCCGGTCAACGTGTCTGACCGGGAGGTGCCGGGATCCCGAAGAAGGAGGCCGAGGGAGTGGGCGCTCCGGTCCGGGGGAGGGGACCGGAGCGCACACTGTGACAGCCACGGTGTGTCTGTCCTCTGTCTCGCCTTCCTCATAACCCTCTAGCTCCTCTGGCTGCTCCTGCTCCTCCTCTCCTGTCACATGATTAGAAAATCCGCCCATTTTGCAAAACCTAAATGTGCTCCACTGTGCCCCTTGACCTCCTCCTCCGCCAGTTCAGCCCCCACAGGGCTCATGTGGCCGTGAGATATAGGTGCCACATCTCCAGTTCCCTGTCCAGCCATCGTTTCAAACACGTGTTGTATGAAATGAAGCAGTGGAATGACGTCGCTCATCCCGTAATCCTGGCGACTAATAAGGTGGCTTCCTTAAAGGGCCTGAGCAAACGGCAGGTGTCACGTATGAGCTACCACTGGTTGACATTGAAGTTACACAGGGGAGTACCCCTATCCGCTTGGATCATCAAGAAACCTGTGATGGCTTTTCTCTGTTCATATAGTCGGTCAAACATATGGAGGGTGGAATTCCAACGTGTGGCAGCATCGCAAATCAGACTATGTTTGGGGATACCATTCTGACGCTGCAGCTTAAGGAGGGCATGCTTTACTGTGTACGAGTGGCTGAAGTGTATTCAAAGTTTCCTTCCCATTGTAAGAATATCTTAAAAATGGGGGTAACACTTCAGGAACTGCTTGACAACCAGATTGAACATGTGTGCCGTGCGTGGAGGAGGAAGCGGCGCGCCCTGTCTAAGTTGGTGTTGTGGCTGTACAGGACCACATTCATCCAGTGGGCCGTACAGGACATGTATTGTCCCTGACCATAGTTACAGCTCCAGACGTTGGCGCTGCCGTGCACTTTGGTACACACTGAAAGGCTCAAGGACTGGCCCACCTTCTCTTCCACAAAATTGGCAAGGGCTGGTACTGGCTTCTTGGGACTCTCCACTTCGGCTCGGCACAAGCCATCAGTTCTCTGAAAGGTGCAGAGTCTACCACTTGAAAAAGGAGGGACTGCAGCACCGGCAACTTGGACAGGAGTACATTCAGCTTCTGTGCCGTTGGATGAGTGGGCGCATACTGTGGTCTCTTGGACATGGCTTTGCCGATGGATTGTTGGTGGAATGACTGACTAAAAGTAGGAGGAGCAGGAGCATCTGGAGCGACAGAAGGAGAGTATGACACACAGTTCCCTTTGGCTGAGGTGGTAGAGCCTTGGCTGGCTTAAAGAGGGAGCGGCATATGTTGATGCAGGGCCATGGGGCCAACATTGGGACCCTGGCCAAGCTTCACCTTCTGCTGACACATCTTGCATGTGGCTATGTTAACCTCATCCGGATGCTTGATGAAAAACTGCCATACTACCGAGTAACTGATTTTCCAACCAACAGTCCGCACTAATTGACTGTTACTGCCGCCGTTTCCAGGAACAACTGTTCCACTACCTCCCGGGAAGGTAGGCTGTTGCGGAGCAGGTGGTCTCCCCTGGGCACGTTTGGACCCAGAATTTCCATTTCTGCTACCTTGCTGACTGCCAACCATGCTACCACCTTTTTGGCTCAGCTGCTGCATCCTCTTCTCCTGATGATGAAGCCCCTTCTGCACCCGGCTCCCAATTGCTATTGGCTTCATCATCATCAACAAGTGTCTGCACGTCACTGATGTCCTCCTTAGGTTCCTCAACAGTTTCTGCTTCAGGACCCTGAATGCTGGCAATACCACCTCCCACGTCACTCTCCTCATCACTGTTTACCAGCCTAGCGGAGGAAACGGCGGATGTCTCCTCCACTTCTTGGCTGGGCAGTAGCTGCTGACGGTCCTCTATTAGATCATCCTCACTGAATAGTGGAGCTGAACTCACAGCATAAGATACTTCTGTAGGGGGAGGGAACAGCATAGGACAGGGACTGCTCCCAAGCCATGCCAACTTAGTGTTGTTTCTGAGGAACCCATTGACTGTTGACTGGGGGTACCAGATGTCACTTGTGATGAAGTGGATGACCGTGTTAACCAATCGATGAGGGCAGATGGGTTGCTGGTCGAGACAGGACCGCTAGCTGATACCGGGAGATCAGGACTCTCGCTGCGACTCCTGCTGCCACTCGCCCCTAGTCTGCTGCAACCTTTGCCTGTGCCTTATGAATTTAGGCCTCTGCCACTCCTCTGTGCACGTCTTGGCACTTCTCTGCCTGACATACTTAGTGCGTATATAAGGGGAGTACAATATGCTTCACTACACTTAAAACAGTATTTGTCTAGAACAGCAGCAGGTGTGTACTTTTGGTTGGCCTTTTCAGTAACTAGGCCCTTAAGACTTCATTAGGAACAAAATGGTATAACACTTAGATGTATGTATGTAGTATGCACTTATGAGGGTAGAAGAATGCGCTACAGTACTCTTAAAAAAGTATGTGTACAACACCAGCTGGTGAGTACTTTTGGCTGTCCTTTCACAGTATCTAGGCCCTTGAGACTTTATCAGGAACAAAATGGTACAATACTTAGATGTACGTATGTGGTATGCACTTATGAGAGCTGAAAAATGCGCTACAGTATGCTTAAACAAGTTTTTGTGTACAACACCAGCTGGTGAATACTTTTGGCTGTCCTTTCACAGTATCTAGGCCCTGAAGACTTAATCAGGAACAAAATGGTACAACACGTATGTGGTATGCACTACAGTATGATTAAAAATGTATTTGTACAACTCCAGCCTGTAAGGGTCACGGCAGGTGGTGGATCCTCTGGGCCTTTGTGGATGATGACATGAGCCTTGCCAGGGAGTGGTCTAAGGTGCCACAGGTTTTCACCAGAGCCCGCCACAAAGCGGGATGGTCTTGCTGTGGCAGACGGCATCCAGGTCGCTACCCATGGCACAACTAGTCCACACAGGTTGCTGTGATGAAGTGTGGTACAGAAGGATAAGACAAGACATGGTCAGGATAGCTGAAGGTCAGGGCAGGCGGCACAGTAGCAGGGTAAGGTCACAGAACAAGGATTAGGTACACGGATAACCATGAACATAGGAAACACAGTAGCTTTCTCTCAGGCACAAAGGCAACAAAGATCGGGCCCAGGGCAGGGGGAGGAGCACACCCTTAAAGGGAAGGAACAGGTGAAGACACTAATTAGGGCGTACTGGCCCTTTAAATCACATAGCTCTGGCAGGTGTCCTAGGAAGCGGGGGCACACGCGCCGGGACTGAGAACACGGAAGACCACGGAAGAGATGCTTCTCATCTCAGTCTCTCTAGCACTCAAACCCGAACAACCCTTTACAATAGGCCTTCCTCCCTAGCAATCAGAACAGGAAGCCTCACCTGAGAACACCTTGGATTAGGGAAACCCATAGTGGACTAGGGGTGTGGACTGGAGCACTCCCACTTCCAACCTGTTCTCCAGTCAAGGAATTCCAACCCATGTAACTTAAACAAAAGAGCCCTAGCAGACTATGCTCTGCTAAAGCAGCATATAACCTTCTGGATTTCCTTTATCGTGTCTGGCTGAGTGAAATATACACTCCATCCACCACTTTCCTGTACACTTTACCACATATCCCCCCGCCTCTTCATCATACCAGAGGTTTTTTGTTACCATACAGTGCACCTTGGACAATGCATCCGCATTCCCTTGTAATCTCCCCGGTCTATGTTCCACTTTAAAACTGAAATTTTTTAAGGAGAGAAACCATCTGGTCATTCTTGTATTTCTCTTTTTATTTTGTTTCATCCAGGCCAGAGTTGCATGGTCTGTCACCAACACAAATTCTCTACAGAGCAGATAATGTTTCATGGACTCCAATGCCCACTTGATGGCAAGACACTCTCTTTCCATTATGTCATCATTTTTCTCTGCTGGGGTCAGTTTCCTACTCAGGTACTGGATGTTCTTTCCTATTTACCACTTGTGACAGGCCTGCTCTCAAACCTGTATCAGACGCATCCGTCTGGACCAGAAACTGTTTGCTGAAATCTGGGGAAACAAGCACTGGCTGTTCACACAGGGCAGACTTTAGGCTCTGAAAAGCCTTTTATGCCTCTGGGTGCACTTCATCATTACTGACTTACCACCCTTTTTTAAGTCTGTCTATGGTGTAGCAATTGAGGCAAAGATGGGCACGAACCAATGGTAGTACCCACTTATGCCAAGGAAGGTCTTCACCTGTTTCTTTGTTAATGGCCTGGGCCAGTTCTGTATCATCTCAGTCTTGTTGATCTGGGGTTTAACCAGCCCTCTACCAATAATATTACCAAGGTATTTTGCTTCCTCTAGACCCACTGCACATTTCTCAGGGTTTATGGTTAAGCCTGCCTCACTGACACATCCTGTACCTTACAGAGCTGACTTTTCCATTCAGATGAAAAAATTACCACATGGTCCAGGTTAGCAGCGGCATAATCACGATATGGTCTCAAGATTAGATCCTTCAGCCTCTGAAATGTAGCAGGGGCCCCATGTAACCCAAATGGCATGACAACATACTGAAACAGGCCTTCTGGAGTGGAGTCTTCTCTTTAGCCTTCTCAGATAATGGTATCTGACAATAACCCTTTTTAAGGTCAAGTGTTGTGATGTACCTTGCCTTCCCAAGCCTCTCAATAAGTTCATCTTCCCAGGGCATGGGGTATGCATCACATTTTGAGACCTCATTTAATTTTCTGAAGTCATTACAAAATCTCAACGTCCCATTGGGCTTTGGGATTAGCACAATGGGACCTGACCATTCACTAGTAGACTCCTCAATGACACCTAATTCAAGCATGACCTCAGAGGACACTGCCTCCCTACTCGCTTCTGGAATCCTGTATGGATTTAGGTTTATTTTACTGTGAGGCTCAGTTTTAATATGGTGTTTTTTTTAGGTGAGTAGGGCCCGGTAGGTCAGAAAACTTGTGTCTGTTTTCCTGCAGGAATTCCTTCACCTCCTGCTTCTGGTGCACTGACAATGTCTCCCCTTTTGTTACTGAGGGAACTGGTTTTGATCAGGTTTATGTGGTAAACCTGGAAGGGTTTTCTCTTGTCTGCTTGATGGACTTTGTAATTCCCCTGACTTATCTTTTCTACAATCTCATAGGGACCCTGCCACTTTGCTAGAAACTTACTTTCGATGGTGGACACTAAACCAGGACCTGTCCCCAGGATTGAAGGCCCACACCCTGGCAGATCTGTTATAAATTTTGCTCTGAGCCTCTTGAGCTCTCTGCAGATGCTCTTTGACTATAGGCATCACCGTCGCTATCCTGTCCTGCATTTGGGCCACATGTTCCATAAAACTTTTATATGGGGTGGCCTCAGTCTCCCAGGTTTCTTTGGCAACATCTAATAAACCCCTTGGATGCCGGCCACAGACTAACTCAAAGGGCGAAACCCCTGTAGATGCCTGGGGAAGGTGCCCCCTGATGGAGAACATGAGGTAGGGTAATAGACAGTCCCAGTCCTGGCCATCTCTTTCTACTACCTTTTTTAGCATATGTTTTAGAGTTTTGTTAAACCTCTCTACTAACCCGTCCATTTGAGGGTGGTACACTGAGGTACGGATGTGAGTGATTTTAACCTCTTAAGGACCCAGGACGTACGGGGACGTCCCCGCACCCTGGGCCTTAAGGACCCAGGACGTCCCCGTACGTCCTGGCGTTTTCCGGTCTCTGCCGCTCGCCGGGCAGAGATCGGAACTGGATGCCTGCTGAAATCCTTCAGCAGGCATCCAGGGCAAACGCCGAGGGGGGCCATGTAGGCCCCCCATGTCGGCGATCGCCGCAAATCGCAAGGGAAATCGCCCTTGCGATCTGCGGCGATACCGGGCTGATCGGGTCTCTGGGACCCGACCGCCCGGTAATTTCGCATGATCCCGGCTGTCACAGACAGCCAGGACCATGCTGGAGTATCGGAGCGAGGTGGCAAGCCTGCCACCTCCTCCGATCCCCTGCGATCTGTCGGTTAGTTAACCGACCAATCGCAGGAGGGGGGGCGGTTACTTCCTCCCGTCCTGCCCGGCCCCTGAAAGTCCGGAGAGGACGGGAGGAAGACCGGAGGACGCGGCGGGGGACGGGGGAGTGCTGGGGACCGGCCCCGGTACTTACCTCGTCCCTGAAGACCCGGATCCAGACGATGAAGACGGCGGCGGCGGCGACAGGTGAGTTCCTCTTCAGCCGCGGTCGGGCCCTTTACAGCAATGCACGTCGCCGTAAAGCGACATGCATTGCTGTAATAGGACCCTGTAAACTACAACTCCCAGCATGCCCAGACAGCCCTTGGCGTCTGGGCATGCTGGGAGTTGCAGTTTTGCAACATCTGGAGGTCCACAGTTTGGAGACCACTGTGCCCTTCCAGATGTTGCAAAACTACACATTCTCAGCATGCCCTTACTGTCCAGGCATGCTGGGAGTTGTAGTGCTGTAACATCTGGCCCTTCAGATGTTGCAGAACTACAACTCCCAGCATGCCTGGACAGTTTTGGCATACTGGGAGTTGTAGTTTTGCAACATCTGGAAGGGCACAGATTGGGAACCACTGTATTAGTGGTCTGCAAACTAGTCCTCCAGATGTTGCAAAACTACAACTCCAAGCATGCTGGGAGTTGTAGTTCGGCAACATCTGGCTCTAAAGATGTTGCCGAACTACTACTCCCAGCATGCCTGAGAATGTTTGGGAGTTGTGGTTTTGCAACAGCTGGAGGCACACTGGTTGGGAAACATTGTTTCCTAACTCAGTGTTTCCCAACCCGTGTGCCTCCAGCTGTTGCAAAACCACAACTCCCAAACATTCTCAGGCATGCTGGGAGTAGTAGTTTTGCAACAGCTGAAGGTCCCCCCCGTGAATGTACAGGGTACACTCACATGGGCAGGCGGCTTACAGTGAGTATCGGGCTGCAAGTTTGCGCAGCAGCAAATTTTGCGCAGCAGCTCAAACTCGCTGTAACCCCCCGCCCGTGTGACTGTACCCTAAAAACACTACACTACACTACCACATAATAAAATAAAAAGTAAAAAACACTACTACATATACACATACCCCTACACAGCCCCCTCCCTCCCCAATAAAAATGAAAAACGTCTGGTACGCCACTCTTTCCAAAATGGAGCCTCCAGCTGTTGCAAAACAACAACTCCCAGTATTGCCGGACAGCCGTTGACTGTCCAAGCATGCTGGGAGTTTTGCAACAGCTGGAGGCACCCTGTTTGGGAATCACTGGCGTAGAATACCCCTATGTCCACCCCTATGCAAATCCCTAATTCAGGCCTCAAATGCACATGGCGCTCTCACTTCGGAGCCCTGTCGTATTTCAAGGCAATAGTTTAGGGTCACATATGGGGTATCGCCGTACTCGGGAGAAATTGACTAACAAATCTTGGGGGTCTTTTTCTCCTTTCACCCCTTATGAAAAGGAAAAAGTTGGGGTCTACACCAGCATGTTAGTGTAAAAAAATAAACTTTTTACACTAACATGCTGGTGTTGCCCTATACTTTTCATTTTGACAAGAGGTAAAGGGGAAAAAAGCCCCCCAAAATTTGTAACGCAATTTCTCCCGAGTACGGAGATACCCCATATGTGGGCGCAAAGTGCTCTGGGGGCGCACAACAAGGCCCAGAAGGGAGAGTGCACCATGTACATTTGAGGTGATTTGCACAGGGGTGGCTGATTGTTACAGCGGTTTTGACAAACGCAAAAAAAAAAAAAAACCACATGTGACCCCATTTCGGAAACTACACCCCTCACGGAATGTAATGAGGGGTGCAGTGAGAATTTACACCCCCACTGGTGTCTGTCATATCTTTGGAAGAGTGGGCTGTGCAAATTAAAAATGTTGTACAGCCCACTGTTCCAAAGATATGACAGACACCAGTGGGGGGTAAATGCTCACTGTACCCCTTGTTACGTTCCTCAAGGGGTCTAGTTTCCAAAATGGTATGCCATGTGGGGGTTATTTTGATGTCCTGGCACCATATGGGCTTCCTAAATGCGACATGCCCCCCGAGCAAAATTTGCTCTCAAAAAGCCAAATATGACTCCTTCTCTTCTGAGCATTGTAGTTCGCCCGTAGTGCACTTCAGGTCAACTTATGGGGTACCTCCATACTCAGAAGAGATGTGGTTACAAATTTTGGGGGGTATTTTCTGCTATTAACCCTTGCAAAAATGTGAAATTTGGGGGGGAAACACACCTTTTAGTGATTTTTTTTTATTTTTTTTTTACGTATGCAAAAGTCGTGAAACCCCTGTGGGGTATTAAGGCTCACTTTATTCCTTGTTACGTTCCCCGAGGGGTCTAGTTTCCAAAATGGTATGACATGTGTTTTTTTTTTGCTGTCCTGGCACCATAGGGGCTTCCTAAATGCGACATGCCCCCGAGCAAAATTTGCTCTCAAAAAGCCAAATATGACTCCTTCTCTTCTGAGCATTGTAGTTCACCCATAGTACACCTCAGGTCAACTTATGGGGTACCTTCATACTCAGAAGAGATGGGGTTACAATGTTTGGGGGGTATTTTCTGCTATTAACCCTTGCAAAAATGTGAAATTTGGGGGGAAACACACATTTTAGTGAAATTTTATTTTTATTTTTTTACATATGCAAAAGTCGTGAAACACCTGTGGGGTATTAAGGCTCACTTTATTCCTTGTTACGTACCTCAAGGGGTCTAGTTTCCAAAATGGTATGCCATGTGGGGGATTTTTGCTGTTCTGGCACCATAGGGGCTTCCTAAATGCAACATGCCCCCCAAAAACCATTTCAAAAAAACGTACTCTCCAAAATCCCCTTGTCGCTCCTTCGCTTCTGAGCCCTCTACTGCGCCCGCCGAACACTTTACATAGACATATGAGGTATGTGCTTACTCGAGAGAAATTGGGCTACAAACATAAGTATACATTTTCTCCTTTTTCCCCTTGTAAAAATTCAAAAATTGGGTCTACAAGCACATGCGAGTGTAAAAAATGGAGATTGTGAATTTTCTCCTTCACTTTGCTGCTATTCCTGTGAAACACCTAAAGGGTTAAAACGCGGACTGAATGTCATTTTGAATACTTTGGGGGGTGCAGTTTTTATAATGGGGTCATTTGTGGGGTATTTCTAAAATGAAGACCCTTCAAATCCACTTCAAACCTGAACTGGTCCATGAAAAATTGTGAGTTTGGAAATTTTGTGAAAAATTGGAAAATTGCTGCTGAACTTTGAAGCCTTCTGGTGTCTTCCAAAAGTAAAAACTTGTCAATTTTATGATGCAAACATAAAGTAGACATATTGTATATGTGAATAAAAAAATAAATTATTTGGAATATCCATTTTCCTTACAAGCAGAGAGCTTCAAAGTTAGAAAAATGCAAAATTTTCACATTTTTCATAAAATTTGGGGATTTTTCACCAAGAAAGGATGCAAGTTACCACAAAATTTTACCACTATGTTAAAGTAGAATATGTCACGAAAAAACAATCTCGGAATCAGAATGATAACTAAAAGCATTCCAGAGTTATTAATGTTTAAAGTGACAGTGGTCAGATGTGCAAAAAAAGGCCGGGTCCTGAGGTGTAAAATGGCTGGGTCCTTAAGGGGTTAAACAACTTGCATATAGTTCTTTCATGACCTTTGACATAAAGGGCATACCCTGGTCAGTAAGGATTTCTTTAGGAATCCCTGTGCGTGAGAACATGTAAAACAATTCCCTAACAATACTTCTGGAGGCCATGATACTTAACTCCTTAACGATGAAAGACGTATATTTACGTCCTCCACCGACTCCCGTGATATGTCGCGGGGTCACGCGGTGACCCTGCATCATATCGGGTCGGTCTCGGCGGCCATCAACGGCCGGGACCCGAGGCTAATACAGGAAATCACTGATCGCAGTGATTCCCTGTATTAACCCTTCAGACGCGGCAATCAAAGATGACCGCCGCGTCTAAAGCGGAAGTGAAACTATCCTGGCTGCTCAGTCGGGCTGTTCGGAACCACCGCGGTGAAAACGCAGCATCCCGAACAGATTACAGGACACCAGGAAGGACCCTACCTGGCTCCTCGGTGTCCGATCGGCGAATGACTGCTCTGTGCCTGAGATGCAGGCAGGAGCAGTCATGCGCCGATAACACTGATCACAGGCGTGTTAATACATGCCAGTGATCTGTGTAAAAGATCAGTGTATGTAATGTTATAGGCACCTATGGGGGCTATAACATTGCAAAAAAAAGTTAAAATAAAGTGTTAATAAAGATCATTTAACCCCTTCCCTAATAAAAGTTTGAATCACCCCTCTTTTCCCATTAAAAAAAATGAAAACAGTGTAAATAAAAATAAACATATGTGGTATCACCGCGTGCGTAAATGTCCAAACTATAAAAATATATCATTAATTAAACCGCACGGTCAATGGCGTACACGTTAAAAAAAATTCCAAAGTCCCAAAAAGCTTATTTTTGGTCACTTTTTATAACATTCAAAAATAAATAAAAAGTGATCAAAAGTCAGATCAAAACAAAAATGGTAAGGTTAAAAACTTCAGATCACGGTGCAAAAATTGAGCCCTGATACCACTCTGCACGTGGAAAAATAAATAAGTTATAGGGGTCAGAAGAGGACATTTTTGAACGTATACATTTTCCTGCATGTAGTTATGATTTTTTCCAGAAGTATGACAAAATGAAATCTATATAAGTAGGGTACTATTTTAACCGTATGGACCTACAGAATAATGATAACATGTCATTTTTACCAAAATATGCACTGTGTAGAAACGGAAGCCCCCAAAAGTTACAAAATGGCATTTTTTCTTCAATTTTGTCGCACAATGATTTTTTTTTCTGATTCGTCATGGATTTTTGGGTACAATGACTAATGTCACTGCAAAGTAGAATTAGTGACGCAAAAAATAAGCCATAATATAGATTTTTAGGTGGAAAATTGAAAGGGTTATGATTTTTAAAAGGTAAGGAGGAAAAAAGAAAATGCAAAAGCTGAAAAACTCTGTGTCGTTAAGGGGTTAAGGGTACTGCCTCCGGGTACCGGGTAGTATAATCCAATACCACCAATATGTATTGGTGTCCCCTTGCAGATTTAACAATGGGCCCCACCGGATCCATGGCAATTCACTCAAAGGATATTTCAATAATGGGAAGTGGCACCAAGGGGCTACGGAAGTGTGGTGTTTGGGCACTTAATTGGCATGTGGGGCATGACTCACAGTACCTTTTCACTTCTTCATACACCCCAGGCCAAAAAAACCTTTGGAGTATCCTCTCTTGTGTTTTGTTAGTCCCCAAATGTCCCCCAAACACATGGTTATGAGCTATGTCCTGAACCATGCGGCGGTATTCTTTAGGCACCAGAAGCTGTTCCACAATTTCATTGTTAACTTTGGTGATCCAATACACTAGATCCCCATTCATGGCAAAATGTGGAAATTTCTGGTCAGCTTCTGGTTCCTGTGGTACACCATTTACTACTGTGACATTTTCCCATGCAGTTCCCAAAGTGGGGTCTCCCACTTCCCCAGCTAACACCTGCAAAGGAAAAAGGTAATCACTAAACATTTCAGGTGGGCCCACATTTTCATTTTGCCCCTCATTGTTACCCTTGACTTCAATGTTTGTCTCACATGACTCATTATTAACAGGGAGAAGTACAAATTCTGCCGGAGCTTCTTCCCCAGCTATAGAAGTAGCACCGTTTTTCCACAACTCCCAAAACATTGGAAATCACGGCCTAATATAACTGCATACATAAGTCATTTTATGACCCCGACATCATGGGTCACAGTTCCAGATGGAGTCACCAACTTAACAGGGGCCACAGGGTAAACTACAATATCTCCGTGGATGCATAGCACTCTTATGTGTTTGTTCGGCACATTGTCCCTAGCCACAAAGCTTGGCCGAACCAAAGATACCAGGCTACCCAAGTCCAAAAGGGCCTTCACGGAGAAGTAATTTATCTTTACCATACATACATGTGGCTTAGTCTCTGACCCTGGAATGGCTGCACAAGCAGGTTATGCAAATAGCGACTGTCACCAGCCAGCGCCACACACCATGGGCTTTGGGGAAAGAGGGAAATAGGCGGCTATGTTTCTCCACTCATGACACCTCCAACATTGGGGGGGGGGGGGGCTGGCCTCGTTAGCATGGAGTCATTTCTAGGACTGGGAAGCCCCTGGGGTTCATGATCTTTTGCCCTCGCCCAAACTCTAGAGCCCTGCTCCCTTTCACACTTTTCCACACACCTCCAGCTGGAACTCTCTTACCCACAGATGTCACAGGTTTGACAGTCCTGGAAGGTGTTGGTGCTGCAGGGACATCAGGGAGGTAGTCCTTAGTCACTATAAACCTTTCCACCATGTTGATGAGCTGCTCAGCAGTCTGGGGGTCTCCTTGAGCAACCCACCGTTGTAGCTCTGCCGGGAGGGTCCTGAAATAATGGTCCACTATGATCTTTTCCATGATCTAGGTGGGTCTCTCCTGGCATGAACAGCTGGTGTAACACCAAAGCAAGCAAGCATCTCCATTTTTTATTTAGCATAGTCCCAGACATACTGCTCCCTAGGTCATAGTAGGCCTTTTGCGGTTCACCTGTCAGAAATCACGTCTGCCTGCTCTGCAACTGGCAGTCTCTCTCTCTCCGCCACTCTCTCAAATACGGTGAGGTAGGCCTCAACGTCATCATCAGGTGTCTTTTTGTGTAAGACCCGCTGAACGGCCCTCCTCACATTCACAGTTTCAGGGGGGGCTGCTCTCCTGAGGTCTTAGACAGAACAGTCTCCTACTGTTCTGCCATGTACTGCTCAGGTCTCAGGTTAGCCTGTATCAGCTACTTTTTCACCTCTTCCATTGTGGTGGATGGGACTTGCAATGCAGCAGCAGCAGCTTTCACCCAGCACATTTGCTTTTGGCCCTTTAAATGTTCCCAAAATTCAAATGCAGCGTTTTGTCATGCCATTGCCCCTACCAACAGGTTGCCCGCATCCTCCACCAATTGTAGGGAACAGCTAGCACGGTGGGGTTCGCAATGACAGTATTCACACAGGCAGCAGTTTTCAAATGTCCAAGAGGATGTTTATTTAAAAGATTTTAGGCACAAAGCCCAGTGCAAACAAAACCTAAGCCTGTCTGGCTCTAACAAAATATCAGGATACCTCACTATCCCACTGTGGGCCTAATGTCTGGCCCCGAGCAAACTCACAAAACGTCCATACAGAAAGGTTCAGACCTGGTAGGTTGGAACTGCAGTTCTTTCTGTGGCTGCTTCTCATCTCAGTCTCTAGCACTCAAACCAAAACAGCCCTTTACTATAGGACTTCCTCGCTAGCAATCAGCAAAGGAAGCCTCACCTGAGAACACCTTGGATTAGGGAAACCCGTAGTGGACTAGGGGTGTGGACTGGAGCACTCCCATTTTCAACATGCCCTACAGTCCAGGAAATGCAGCCCATGTAACTTAAACAAGAGCCCTAGCAGACTATGCTCTGCTAAAGCAGCATACAACCTTCTGGATTTCCTTTATCGTGCCTGGCTGAGGAAACCAGGTGAAATATACACCCTATCCACCACTTTCTCATACACTTTCCCACAGTACCAATAACTTTTGACAATTTGCTGGTTGCCCCTACAACTACTAACCACCTCATGCCAGGAACACAAGATCAGACCTGCCACTTGGAGATGCCCAGGCTAAGCTGTCTAGACATCACAATTTATTTATTGTCGGAGATGTTTAGATCCTTACACTTGCCCATTTTTACTTATTCCAACAGATCAATATATCAATATGTCCCACCCCTTGACAGATGTCATTGTCACAAGATAATCAGTCATTCACTTCAGCAGTGGTTTTAATGTGAAGGCTGATTCCTGTGTATTAGATTTTTTGCATCTTATGCAATTGGGGAATTAATTGTGCTCAACTGAACTAAAACTATTATAAATACATAACAATAGAATATATCCACACAGATTTTCTTCTAATAACTTATATATAATAAACATTTATGGCATTGTGTATTTGTGTTCCTTATAACAAAGCCATGCAACGTATTTTTTACCTTATTCAGCCAAACTGCTGCTCAATGTTCCCCTCTAGAGGAGTGAAGTAGTGCTGCAGTCTACCTTTCCAGGAAAGTTGCATGCAATACATTAGATATGTGTAAGACCATTATGGCTAAGGTGTTTAAACAACTTCTCTATTTCATCTAAATTTCCCAATCCAATTTCAGGAATCTTACAAAATTATATAGAAATTTATGTAACCGATTGAGTCACTGGTACTTAGTTTGAATGTGTTTACTGAGAAATAAATAGCACTTGCTTTATTGTGAATACTATTATGTAAATAAGGCTTCTTACTATCATGCATAATAGCAGTTACTTATAGCACTCACTGCTGCATAACCTTTGGCTTGTCATTTACCATAACCAGTCATACAGTATTCGGGATTTATACTGGTGGAACCATATAAGCCTTACAGTGTTACTGTGTTCTGCTCCTGCTGCACACACCTCATGCCCCCTTTTGTATCTGCATCTCCTTCCGAACCAGGGGATAGAAGAATATATTTCTCAGTTTGAACATATTGTTTTGTTTTTTAAGTTATTTCTCTTAGGAACCTTGGGGTCCTAGATGGGCTACATACCTGAGTATACCAATGACACAACCATGAGTGGTAGATATATAGGATAAGTATTATAATACTTATCATTGGCACCATACAATGCCAACATAACAATGAATGCCATTTAAATACAGATATACCACTAGGTAATAGCTATACAATGTTGATAAAACATTAAAGTTCAGTGTGCAAATAATATTGCCATAAAGTGCATACTGCTGCTATTTAATCTCAACATAAATTTAAAATACCATGGTACTGCCATACAGTGCTCAAATGATACAGTCAAGGGTGGACTGACAAATCATGGGCCCCCGTGCTCCATATATTATAGTATATACTCAACCACACACTTGATATTATACTGTATACCAGGGGTAGGCAACCTTTTGGTATTGCTGTGTCCCCAAAAAATGTTAAGCCGCTTGGTGGGCTGGCAATATGGATTTTTTTTTTAAAATCTTCCCTACATACTGTTCTCACTGTAAGGACCTTACAGTGCTGACAACACCAAGGGAGGAGATTGCACACAATAGCTATTAAAGGGGTACTCCTGTGGAAAACTTTTTTTTTTTAAATCAACTGGTGCCAGAAAGTTAAACAGATTTGTAAATCACTTCTATTAAAAAATCTTAATCCTTCCAGCACTTTTTAGGGGCTGTATACTAAAGAAAAATACAAAAAAGAAATGCATTTCCTCTGATGTCATGACCACAGTGCTCTCTGCTGACTTCTGCTGTCCATTTTAGGAACTGTCCAGAGCGCATTATGTTTGCTATGGGGATTTTCTCCTGTTCTGGACAGTTCCTAAAATGGACAGCAGAGGTCACCAGAGAGCACTGTGGTCAGGACATCACAGGAAATGCATTTCTTTTTTGCATTTCTCTTTAGTATATAGCCCCTAAAAAGTACTGGAAGGGTTAAGATTTTTTAATAGAAGTTATTTACAAATCTGTTTAACTTTCTGGCACCAGTTGATTTAAGAAAAAAAAAAAAAAGGTTTCCACGGGAGTACCCCTTTAAAGTTTCTGTTCAGTAGTGTTGCTCACGAATATTCGCAATGCGAATTTTATTCGCGAATATCGCATATTCGTGAATTTGCGAATATTTGCAAATATAGCACTATATATTCGCAATTCCGAATATTCATTTTTTTTTTCACAGTACACATCAAAGTGAACATCCCTCGCTGCTTCCAGCTTGTGTGGTGTAAAGAAGGCTCTAATACTACTGTGTGAGTCTGGCGTACAAATTTTTGCATATGTGAATTTTCGCTTATGCTAATTTTTGCATATGCTAATTTTCACATGCGAAAATAGAATGCGAATATTAAGAATATGCGAATTTAGCGAATATATGACGAATATTCGTCCATATTTTTGTGAAATATCGTAAATTCGAATATGGCCTATGCCGCTCAACACTACTGTTCAGCATGGATAACCCTATAATCTAGGCCTACATAATACATCTCCATCTGGCCCGGACTTCCATGAAGACTTCTCTCAGCTATGACTTGTCTCTGCAGAATCTGACAGACACACATTTTAGGCTTCTTTCTCAAGTACCATCCCCACCTCTATACAAACTTCCCATCAATATTGCCTCACATAGTAGTAGTGCCCACTTTGTGCCCCTATACACAGATACAGCCCCCATACTCCCGCACGCACAGCCTCCATATAAGTAAATACCTAATCAGTGATATGTGATGCCAGCTGCTCCACTCCTTTATTGCGGGCACTGGGTAGGGAGAGGGAGCGACACGTCAGCTGACTTCACTGGCCGGTGTCTTAGTGATGGTGGTGGGCCTCCCCTCTGGTCCAAACCTTTGGGCTGTGCATGAATGCCTGACTAGTTAGTCCGCCCCTGGATACCGTTATTGAGTCAATGTACTGTTTGCACACATACATGATCACATATTCACACTCAGTATTCACAAGTATATTTTCATACTCACTGCACCTTTGCATGCCAATATAGGCTCACTGTCACGATGCCGGCTGGCAGGAGGTGGATCCTCTGTGCCAGAGAGGGATTGGCGTGGACCGTGCTAGTGGACCGGTTCTAAGTCACTACTGGTTTTCACCAGAGCCCGCCGCAAAGCGGGATGGTCTTGCTGCGGCGGTAGTAACCAGGTCGTATCCACTAGCAACGGCTCAACCTCTCTGGCTGCTGAAGATAGGCGCGGTACAAGGGAGTAGACAGAAGCAAGGTCGGACGTAGCAGAAGGTCGGGGCAGGCAGCAAGGTTCGTAGTCAGGGTGGATAGCAGAAGTTCTGGTACACAGGCTTTGGACACACAAAACGCTTTCACTAGGCACAAGGGCAACAAGATCCGGCAAGGGAGTGCATGGGAGGAGGTCAGATATAGTCAGGGACCAGGTGGAAGCCAATTAAGCTAATTGGGCCAGGCACCAATCATTGGTGCACTGGCCCTTTAAGTCTCAGGGAGCTGGCGCGCGCGCGCCCTAGAGAGCGGAGCCGCGCGCGCCAGCACATGACAGCAGGGGACGGGAACGGGTAAGTGACCTGGGATGCGATTCGCGAGCGGGCGCGTCCCGCTGTGCGAATCGCATCCCCGACGGCCATGACAGTGCAGCGCTCCCGGTCAGCGGGACCGACCGGGGCGCTGCGGAGAGAGAGACGCCGTACGCGCTCCGGGGAGGAGCGGGGACCCGGAGCGCTAGGCGTAACAGTACCCCCCCCCTTAGGTCTCCCCTTCTCTTTGTCCGGTAACTGCCCCCCCTGGGATGAGGACACCGGGAAAGGATGGAGGGATTCCTCAACGGCAGGCAGTACAGCAGGAGTGGGAATGGGGAGGGAGGGCAGAGGGCGAGGCCTGGCACGGGGCAGTGTGACACCAGGACGAGGGCCATGAGGAGGCACCGAGGCTTGCCTGAGTGGACTGGGAGGGGGGGAGAGGCACTTCTTAAGGCGGGCAGAGTCCATAACGACCTTAGGGAGACCGGATACAGGAGGAACCACAGGGTCACGGCAGGGAGTACTGGGAACCGGTTTAAGGCAGTCCTTGAAGCAAGAGGTACCCCAGCTCTTGATCTCCCCTGTGGACCAATCCAGGGTTGGGGAATGGTGTTGAAGCCAGGGTAGTCCAAGGAGAATTTCAGAAGTGCAATTGGAGAGGACCAAAAACTCAATTTTCTCATGATGAGGTCCGATGCACATTAGGAGGGGCTTCGTGCGGAAACGCACGGTGCAATCCAACCTGGCTCCGTTGACCGCGGAAATGTGGAGTGGCTTGACAAGACGGGTCACCGGGATGCGGAATTTATTCACCAAGGACTCCCGAATAAAATTCCCAGAGGCACCAGAGTCCAGGCAGGCCACGGCTGAGAGGGAAGAGCTGGCTGAAGGCGAAATCCGTACAGGCACCGTGAGACGTGGAGAAGCCGACTTAGCATCAAGAGACGCCACACCCACGAGAGCTGGGTGTGAGCGTGCGTTTCCCAGACGTGGAGGACGGATGGGGCAATCCACCAAAAAATGTTCGGTACTGGCACAGTACAGACAAAGATTCTCTTCCTTACGGCGATTCCTCTCTTCCAGGGTCAGGCGAGACCGGTCCACTTGCATGGCCTCCTCGGCGGGAGGCCTAGGCGCAGATTGCAATGGAGACTGTGGGAGAGGTGTCCAGAGATCTAAATCTTTTTCCTGGCGGAGCTCTTGATGCCTCTCAGAAAAACGCATGTCAATGCGAGTGGCTAGATGAATGAGTTCATGCAGGTTAGCAGGAGTATCTCGTGCGGCCAGAACATCTTTAATGTTGCTGGATAGGCCTTTTTTAAAGGTCGCGCAGAGGGCCTCATTATTCCAGGAAAGTTCAGAAGCAAGAGTACGGAATTGTATGGCGTACTCGCCAACGGAAGAATTACCCTGGACCAGGTTCAGCAGGGCAGTCTCAGCAGAAGAGGCTCGGGCAGGTTCCTCAAAGACACTTCGAATTTCCGAGAAGAAGGAGTGTACAGAGGCAGTGACGGGGTCATCGCGGTCCCAGAGCGGTGTGGCCCATGACAGGGCTTTTCCAGACAGAAGGCAGACTACGAAAGCCACCTTAGACCTTTCAGTAGGAAACTGATCCGACATCATCTCCAAGTGCAGGGAACATTGCGAAAGAAAGCCACGGCAAAACTTAGAGTCCCCATTAAATTTGTCCGGCAAGGACAGGCGGAGGCTAGGAGTGGCCACTCGCTGCGGAAGAGGTGCAGGAGCTGGCGGAGGAGATGGTTGCTGCTGCTGTAGCTGAGACTGAATCTGCTGTAGCTGCGACTGGAGTTGCTGAGTCATGGTGGTCAAGTACGACAGCTGGTGGTCTTGTTGGGCAATCTGTTGGGCTTGCTGGGCGATCTGTCGGGCTTGCTGGGCGACCAGTGTGGGAAGGTCGGCGACAACTGGCAGAGGAACTTCAGCGGAATCCATGGCCGGATCTACTGTCACGATGCCGGCTGGCAGGAGGTGGATCCTCTGTGCCAGAGAGGGATTGGCGTGGACCGTGCTAGTGGACCGGTTCTAAGTCACTACTGGTTTTCACCAGAGCCCGCCGCAAAGCGGGATGGTCTTGCTGCGGCGGTAGTGACCAGGTCGTATCCACTAGCAACGGCTCAACCTCTCTGGCTGCTGAAGATAGGCGCGGTACAAGGGAGTAGACAGAAGCAAGGTCGGACGTAGCAGAAGGTCGGGGCAGGCAGCAAGGTTCGTAGTCAGGGTGGATAGCAGAAGTTCTGGTACACAGGCTTTGGACACACAAAACGCTTTCACTAGGCACAAGGGCAACAAGATCCGGCAAGGGAGTGCATGGGAGGAGGTCAGATATAGTCAGGGACCAGGTGGAAGCCAATTAAGCTAATTGGGCCAGGCACCAATCATTGGTGCACTGGCCCTTTAAGTCTCAGGGAGCTGGCGCGCGCGCGCCCTAGAGAGCGGAGCCGCGCGCGCCAGCACATGACAGCAGGGGACGGGAACGGGTAAGTGACCTGGGATGCGATTCGCGAGCGGGCGCGTCCCGCTGTGCGAATCGCATCCCCGACGGCCATGACAGTGCAGCGCTCCCGGTCAGCGGGTCCGACCGGGGCGCTGCGGAGAGAGAGACGCCGTACGCGCTCCGGGGAGGAGCGGGGACCCGGAGCGCTAGGCGTAACACTCACTATAGAAGATCTTTGTGGCTAATATGCAGTTACTCATACATTTTGCAATCAATAACATTCCTAATCTGTAAATTTCTATATAAGAAAAACACTTTAGCCTAAATGGGTTGTAATGAGATATTTCAGAACCTGAGGATTCTTTTGTTTAAATAAAATAGAATCTAGTGAGAGATACAATTGCAAAATCTCATGTTTCATAACAGTTAATAGAACCAAATTACATAAACTTACACTATGAGAAAATAAAACATCAACATTTCAATTAAAAAAGCCAAATTGCAATATAAGAAGCCTTAAATTTTTAGGGACTTTCACCTAGGGAAAGTAGAGCAGTGACTACACAATCATATTCACTTCTTGGTAATACATGATTTTGGAAAAGAAGCACGTCATCATTTACATTGAGAAGTTACAGGATTATTTTTATTTCTAGAAGTATTGACATTTTATGATTTTTTTTACTCCATTTTGACTAGGGTGACAGTGTCTCAACAAGAGTTGAGCAGCTAAAGATTGCTGTATCTAACCACACTAAGGTAAGTTAATGGGGTTACATTGCAATCACAAGTGGTTTTGAGTTGTGACCAATCCCTAATAATTGCAAAAAATCTATATGGGATACATTTCTTGGAACTACTGGGTCGTGGTTGCAGAAACTAGTGGTCTTGTTGCATGGCAGTGCCATTCACTTGCATTACCTGTGGTACAAAACTACTGTGTGACATGTTGATCTTTGGCTGCACAACCTTTACCATGGCCAAGTGTTGCCCTAGCCTTTTCTGGATATGCCACAGCAAAGATGTACTAGAAATCCGTAAACCCCTTCACTACCCCTCACATTTTTATTTTGTGGCTTACATTTTCTTCTTCTAAGACCCATAACTTTTTTGTGGTACAAGTTATACTTTTAATTGGCGCACTTTATTTTATCATATAATGTATTATGAAGCTAGAAAATTATATGTAGGACAAAACTAAAAATGGAATTGGGGCAATCATTTTTTTGGAGTTCACAACTGACATGCTAAATGTATTCTATCAATACTTAATAAAAACAAAATAAAAATGTGTTTGTTTCTGTGTTCTATCCACTTAAACTTTTTTATTTTTCCACCTACAGAGCTGTGCTAAGGTTTTTTTTATAACACATATCAGTCCATCTCCAGGAGCCACCATTTATTAGGGAGCCAGGAAGAAAACAAATGAAAGAAAATGCAGGATTATCCAGCTCCCAATGGGAACACCATTAAAAGAGCAAACAAAAAGTAGTTACTAAATCATTAAAAAAACGCACCAGAAACACTGTCACATTTTGAACCACACAGTTCTTAGTCATGGCATATATGTAGAGAAGACACAGAGGAATTGGTAAGGTCCTGGGCTTCCCCAGGAGCCCATAGGACCCACCCCCTGTGATGTAATGTGCCAATGGGACCACTTACTGGCACATTACTGGAATATCATGTTTAAATGCTGCGTTCTGTAAAGATTGCAACATTTATCCATTTAAATGTCGGACATCAAAGCGATCTCCGATGTCCGTCATTATTGGCAAATATTAGCTGCCTGTTACGATGTGGATCTGACTTGCGAACCTGCGCCATGTTCCCCTTTTCCGACCCTTGACTTACTAGTTTGTCAAGGACCAGGAATGGGTTAAAAGGGTACTCCACTCAAAGGATAGGGGATAAGATGTCTGATTGCAGGACTGTAACGTGGCGATCCTCCAGCCCCTGCATTGCCAGTCATCATGCATGGAGTGAAGCATGGGTGCTGCAGGAGAGATCCCGGGGGTTCCCAGTGGCAGGGCCACCACGATCAGACATCTTATCCCCTATCCAATAAGATGTCTAGGGGCGGATTACCCCTTTAAATAGCATATTCCCTTGGATATATTTTCAAGATGTTTTTATTCCTGCCAAAGATAGGTACATATCCCAGCCATTGAAACATAAATGAGCTGCATCCATTCAAATCAGTGTGGTTTTCAATCAGGGTGCCTCCAGCTGTTGCATTAGTTGCAGATTGATCCCTCCACCCATTGAAGCAGACAGGCTCCCTATCATCAGCTGACTAGTAAGTCAGGTCTCGGCCGCATTGCAAGCTGGGAAAAATCCGAGACAATGGTCATTTTGTGTGCTAGTAAAAATAAATATTGGGGTGAAAATCACAGAAGAATTGTGAGAAAACCGTCACACACAGGTACAGACACTATATTATGAACTACTCTAACTTTACAGCCCCTTGTAGCATAGTCAAATAAAAAAAAATCCTGGAATACCCCTTTAGATCATACACCACCCACTACATCAAATTGGTCTGCATGGCTGTTGCCCCAGAATAAAGTATCTTCAAAAGATGATACACAAGAAAGCCTCCAAACAGGTTGCTGAAGACAAGCAGACTAGGGGCATTGATTACTGGAACCATGTCATGTGGTCCGATGAGACCAAGATCAACTTATTTGGTTCAGATGGTGTGTCTTGCCTACAGTCAAGCATGGTGGTGGGAGTGTCAGGGTCTGGGGCTGCATGAGTGCTGCTGGCACTGGGGAGCTAAAGTTTATTGAGGGAACCATGAATGCCACATGTACTGTGACATGCTGAAGCAGAGCATGATCCCCTCCCTTCGGAGACTGGGTCACAGGGCAGTACTCCAACATGATCACCCAAAACACACCTCCAAGATGACCACTGCTAAGAAGCTGAGGGAAAAAGGTGATGAACTGGCCAATCGTATCTCCAGACCAAAACCCTACTGCGCATCCGTGGGGCATCCTCAAATGGAAGGTGGGGGAGCAAAAGGTCTCTAACATTCACCAGTTTTGTGATGTCTTAATGGAGTTGTGGAAGAGGACTCCAATGGCAACCTGTGAAGCTGTGGTGAACTCCATGTCCAAGAGGCTTAGGGCAGTCCACAAAAAAAATGGTGGTCACACAAAATATTGACACATTGGGTCCAATTAGGACATTTCCAATAAGGGGTGTAGCCACTCTTGTTGCTAAAGTTTAGACATTAATGGCTTGTTTTGTGTTGAGTTATTTTGAGGGGACACAACATTAAACACTGTTATACAGGCTGTGCACTCACTACTTTACATTGTAGCAGACTGTTATTTCTTCAGTGTTGTCACATGAAAAGATATAATAAAAAACTTTACAAAAACCTGAGGTGTGTACTCACTTATGTGAGATACTGCATTAGCTTCACAAAGGACCCTGGGATGACGCAGGCAATTCTATAAAGACTATACTCGGACCAATGGCCTGCTCCCATCAGAAAGATCACCATTCAATATGTATTGGACTTCCTCTGTTCCTTACTTCATTACTGCTTTGCCCCATACTATGTGGTGTCTTCCTGCATCAGTCACATGATACGGCATGTGATGATAAAGAAACCACTTTGGAACGGCACGCATCACAGCAAGCCCCGGCGCATGTGAATCTGAAGACATAAAGATACTGCTTACTGCTACTTAATATGTAAGAAATATGTCTACAATGCAGAAGATCCCTTAAATAATAAACAATAATATATATATATATATATATATATATATATATATATATATATATATATACATACATATACTGTATATAACTTATTTGCATTTCACTGCTTTTAAAATAATTTTAAATGAGTATGGTAAAAACACTTAACTATTCTTTATTTTTCATTTTTGTAAAAAATTTTTCACTTCTTCCCTACCATTATATTCTGTCATTTTCCCTTGTCTACACATAGACATATTCTTATTCGCCTGTGTACCCATGGCCGTTATGTGTATGGCCATGTCTTTTTTCTGTGCTTCTCAAGTTTTTCTGTGTTCCTTGCAGTGTGCGTGCGGATTTGCACTCACCTGTTTTTGGGATGCGAGGACCACATACTTGTGCGTGCATTCTTTCATAGGGTGCACATGTAATATTGCTATTTATGCCCTTTATTTATATAATTGATCATTATTTTACTTATGCACGTTTACACTTCATATTTACCACTATACACTATATTTGTGTACATCATATTTACTATTCCTGTAATATATACCACACAATATTTTTTTTATAATATATCTATACATTTACAATTAACATATATATATAAATAATATATATATATATATATATATATATATATATACTGTATATTATGTATTGATTAATAAATTGTATGTGCAACACAAATATATATGCATATTGTAAATATATATTTCATAGCAATATATATATATATATATATATATATATATATATATATATATATATCCAAAAAGAAGACAGCAGCACTCCAAGAAGTAGTGAAAAAACATGAATAGCCTTTATTCCATCAAGTTCAAAAGGGCAACATTTCATCTGCGTACATGCAGTCTTTTTCAAGCAAATACACAGTGTTACTGGGGTTGTATAAATATGGTGGAAGCAGTGACATCACTATTACATCATACATTAGCATAATTACAATAACAACAGTGAAACCATAGGTGATCACACGATCGGGATATTTACAAAGTAATACGGTCACACAAATACTACAGTGACACAAATGGTAGTTCATACAGTGATGAGTGTCATCAATTGTGCGTATACAATAAAAGAATAACACAAATATATATATCTAATAGACTCACTGAGACTGGAGCTCTGGGCGGAACCTGCTTGATGTGTAATGGGGGCGCCGGCAGCTTCATCAGTATGTGACAGACGCAAGCATGGCGTACACAGGATTGAGCGGAAGCTCAGAAGATCAACCGGAAGGTTGCGCATTAACGCATGCGTGGAGTGGCGGGGAACGCTCTGCAGCCATGACGGTCATGGGCAAAAAGCAGGGCAATGTATACCAGTGTATACAAGGAGACCGTAAAACTGAAACAGATGCTAAGGTGAAATGGAAATGGTACAGATGAATAATATGGGAACAAATGAGAATATGGGGACAAATGAAAATAGAAATGGGAAAAATAAATGTGAATAAAAGAAAAGGGAAAAAGAAATAAAAAAAAAAGAGAGAAAAATAAAAAGTAAAGGAAAATACAGCGGGCACTTGTACACTCCAAGGTGGTGATAGTAGAGGCGTAAAATGTTTGGGGACAGGGAGATCCAATTCACCGGTGGTTTTGGCGACGTACAATAAATTGCATGGGCAGAGGAGCACATATATCACAAAATTGGATATGCAAGTAAGATAATGTCTGATCGTATATGTTTTACCCTACTTTGGGTGTGTAAAAGTTGGCCCTTTTAACATTCTGGAACAATTTATGCAGTGGCAGCAGGGAAAACAGCCCCTGCTTTTGACTGTCAGATACTGTTGTCTTGTTGAAGCCTTAGTCCCTATATGCGCCCAGACAAGCTTTTCACGGAGGTTGGGTACACGTTTGTAGGACATCAAAGGTAATGATTGAAAGTAACTGATATTGGGAAATGCACGTCTAAGAATATGCCAATGTTGTTTTACAATCCCTGTAATAAGGTGCGATTGATCATTATATTGGGATACAAATGCAATGCCATTGTGAGAGCATTTCGGAGAGGTATCTGTAATCAGTTTCTTGCGATCAAGGGTGAGTACGGTGTTTTTACGTTGTGAAACTAATTTGGTGGGGTATCCTTGCTGGATGAAGTCAGAGGCAATGCCATCTAGGGTGGAGGCAATGAAAGGTTCCTCACTGACTATACGTCTTGCCCTGAGCATCTGGCTCTGTGGCAGGGATTTAATTATAGACCATGGATGTTGACTGGTGAAATGTAATTCAAAAAAGCGCAAAGGAGTCATTTAATTAAAGTATAAAATATATGTAATTTTATTGATAAATATTAAAAACATGCAATTCATAAAAGATAAGGGGAAAAAACTACAACCACTGGGGGAGGTTGAACAAAAAGGGGCGATACTACCTGCTTGTGCATCAATTCATTACAATAAATAATGTGTATGACAGGTAAACAAATTTAAAGTGCATAATAGGGGCTTGCAGCAGCTTCCATAAGGTGCATTAACATGAATAAATACCAGCATACATACCAAAGTACAGATGTAAAAATGTAATGGCAAAACCAAGCAGGAGTGACCCCACCCCAACGATCGTTTCGGTGATACCCCCAGGACGAAGGTATCACCGAAACGATCATTGGGGTGGCGTCACTCCTGCTTGGTTTTGCCATTACATTTTTACATCTGTACTTTGGTATGTATGCTGGTATTTATTCATGTAAATGCACCTTATGGAAGCTGCTGCAAGCCCCTATTATGCACTTTAAATATGTTTACCTGTCATACACATTATTTATTGTTATGAATTGATGCACAAGCAGGTAGTGTCGCCCCTTTTTGTTCAACCTCCCCCAGTGGTTGTAGTTTTTCCCCTTATCTTTTATGAATTGCATGTTTTTAATATTTATCAATAAAATTACATATATTTTATACTTTAATTAAATGACTCCTTTGCGCTTTTTTGAATTATTTTGTCTTTGTGGAGATCATATATAAAGCCGTATTCACTTTAGTAATTTTTGATAATTTTGTAGACATCCATGATGTCCTAATGATAGAATATAGTTACTATTGTGCATCTGCTGCTGGTCACGTTTATACTGGTGAAATGTAGTATAGAATTACAATAGGTGGGTTTAGTGAATAAGCCGGTAGAGAGTTTATGTGAATCAACAGAAACTAATGTGTTCAAAAACTGAATAGAAGTGCGTGATAAATTTAATATGAACTGGATGTGTGGACAGATGCTGTTAAGAAAATTGTGAAAGTCAGAAAGAGAATCGCCGGAACCGCTCCAGATGAGAAACACATCATCTATATATCGCCACCACCACAGGACATGCCTGAAGTGGTGGGACACATAGATGTGTGACTCCTCCAATGATGCCACGAACATATTGGTGTACCTTGGGGCCACATTGGTCCCCATGATGGTTCTGGAGATTTGTGCATAAAACATGTCGTAAAGTAAAGGTAAAGTAATTGTTGGATAACACAAATTCAAGTAATGAAACAATGAAGTGCACTTCAGTGGGTGAAAAATCAGAGGAAATCATGGAGGCAACAGCTGCAATGCCCAAATCATTGGGGATTGATGTGTACAATGATACAATATCGAACGATGCCAGGATGACATTGTCCGGAATTGTAACCGAATCCAACTTCTGTAAAAAATGAGAGGTGTCACGTAAAAATGATTTAGCTTTCGTTGTGTATGGGCGTAATAGTTGGTCCAAGAAGATTGATGCATGGCTGGTGATCTAATTGCGTCCGGAGACAAAAGGTCATCCGGGAGGATCAGACAGAGATTTGTGAACTTTTGGTAATAGATATAAAATCGGTGTAACTGGGTTAGGGACCTTAAGAAAATCATAAAGAGGTTCATCAATGAGATGGTGGTCACGTGCATTTTGTAAAATGTGATCAAGTTTAGCTGCAATGTCTCTTGTGGGGTCATGTGCAAGAGCTAGATATGTATTGGAGTCACTTAATTGGCGTTGGGCTTCACGAATATATTTGCTACGATCCAGGACTACAATCACTCAGCCTTTGTCGGCAGGTTTCAGAATGAGATTGTGGTCCTGGATCAAAGAATTCAGTGCCTGCAATTGAGAACTGGTAAGATTAGGATAAAAAAGCTGTTGTCTTTTGGATATTAAGTTGGCAATATCATGACTTACGAATGAGCAATATGTATCCAATGCACAAGATGAAATAGATGGCATAAATTAACTTTTTTTCGGTAAATCATAATTAGCAAATTTGAAGGATGCTGAGGCTGAGGGGATGGAGGCTGACGCGGGCATTTGATTGGCCAGGTCAGCGAACCAAACTCTCAGTGTGAGCTTGTGAAAGAACTGATGTAAGTCAACCTCTAAGGAGAACCAGTCAACATAATTAGTGGGGCAAAAACTCAAACCCATACTTAATAAGTCCAACTGAGCAGGATATTTACCACGTTTTGTTTTGTTTCCTCCCTAATGGCTTCGGAGGAAAGGTCTTGGGTGGACGGCCTCTGGTTCTTACGGGACCGCCAGTGGTGGAGTCCTCCCCGTCTCGTGGGTCGGTGGATGCTGGGAGTATCTCTAAAAAAGGCTGTTGTTTGGCTGTATTCCATCATTGGAAGTATTAGATGGTCGATAGGGTGATGTGGGATGAGATCTCATATTGTTACTTTTGAAGTCTCTAATCCTCTTAGAACGTTTGTTTGAAAGTTCACTCCATGAGTAGACACGTGCATTTTCATAATCAAGACAATTACGGTGCCATTTATGAGGTTTATAATTTTCCTTTTCACCTCTTGATTTTTGAAGGGATGTTATCCGTTTTTGAAGAAATTAGTCCACTTTATTGGGTGGTAGGGAAGATTTGAGGGAATCTTCCAATGAAGACATTTTAGTACGAGTGGTGATGATGTCCCTTTGTATGAAGTCGATGTTGAGAAGAATGAGTTCCAAGGAAAATTTGTTGGAAATGGCCTCATATTTTGATCTGTAATCTGGATCACTGGAATATGAATTCTCTTGTGGTTGAACCCGCAAACCGTGTGGGATCCGCTGTGTCTTGTAGTACTCGCCCATAGTGGTCAAATGAAAGGTGAGGAAAAGCATCTTTTTCAATTCGGCCACATATAATCGTTGAATGCCGATACATGAAGGGGTGTGAAGAAAAGTCGCATTGCCTTTGATGCAGGACAGACTGTCGATGTCACTCGCAGAGTATGCTGATGAGCTAGATGGTGCTGACATACCGTTCGGTATGGTTGTAGAAAATGAATCCATCTTAACGAGAAGTAAAGTCCACTGGGTGCCGATTCCGTGGACCAGTAATAGGAAAACCAAGAAGGAAGCAGCACACCTATAGATGTGGGTGCTATCGGTGCAGATCCCCGGTCACAGGATGTGCATAAATAAATCCAAAAAGAAGACTGCAGCACTCCAAGAAGTAGTGAAAAAATGTGAATAGCGTTTATTCCATCAAGTTCAAAAGGGCAACGTTTCAGCTGCGTACATGCAGCCTTTTTCAAGCAAATACACTGTGTTACTAGGGTGGTATAAATTCCGGTTGATCTTCTGAGCTGCTGCTCAATCCTGTGTACGCCGTGCTTGCGTCTGTCACATAGTGATGCCGGTGCCTCCATTACGCATCAAGCAGGTTCCGCCCAGAGCTCCCATCTCAGTGAGTCTATTATAGATATATTTGTGTTATTCTTTTATTGTATACGCACAATTGAGGACACTCATCACTGTATGCACTACCATTTGTGTCACTGTATTACTTTGTAAATATCCCGATCGTGTGATCGCCTATGGTTTCACTGTTGTTATTGTAATTATGCTAATGTCTGATGTAATCGTGATGTCACTGCTTCCACCATATTTATACCACCCCAGTAACACTGTGCATTTGCTTGAAAAATGCTGCATGTACGCAGCTGAAACGTTGCTCTTTTGAACTTGATGGAATAAACGCTATTCACGTTTTTTCACTACTTCTTGGAGTGCTGCGGTTTTCTTTTTGGATCTATCCATTCTACATCCTGTGATCGGGGATCTGCACTGATAGCACCCACATCTATAGGTGTGCTGCTTCCTTCTTGGTATTCCTATATATATATATATATATATATATATATATATATATATATTGTGATGACTCGCTCTTGCAGACAGGTTCAGTTGCAGTATAAAGGCATGGAAACCTGACTTTTCAAATCAGTTCAGTGTTTTATTCACACTTGGCAAGCAGCAAAGTCTTAAATGCAGATCAAAGAAAAAAGTAACGAAAGTCCACCTGCATTCCATAGGTGTTTGCTCACACCTGAGTCCATGCCATGCGGCATCAAGCAAGTCTTTTCCAAGCCTCCAGGCACTCTGCTCACCAGCTTCCACACTCTCAAGGAAGATCTCCAAACTCAGCTCTCTGGCAGTGTGAGCTCCAACATGCAAATCCCCCTCAGCTGGTGGAGCAGCCTGCCTTTAAGGCCAACAAAAGGTGGCCTGGATTGTGGGGAATGGCCCCCACCTAAGACTTGACCATTCCCAGTAAGAGCCGTCCCGGATTGGCTTTCCAGCCATATTACAACAACAGTGTCAGTCTGCATCGCAGCACAGACACTGGACAATTATCGGCTCTTACTTCACCAAGGCCAGGAGCCTTGGTGACACATACTGACCATCAACTACAATGCCCTTCACCTTCTCACAATATATATCAATAGACAATGTACGTACAATGTATTATTTATTAACTAATTTATATTTATTGATCTAATTTATTATTTACAAACCTGTATATTTATCTATTCATTGGTTCTATATATTAACGGTCCTTCTGCATAGTATACATGTTACTTATAAGTAGCAACAAGTAGTGTCATTATACTTGGTCTTCAGATTCTTGAAGCCTTGGTTGTGACTTGTGCGTATGCACTGGGGCCCCCTGTGATGTGTGCAGTTCTGGAATGGCACCTTTATGCCTTGTGATCACATGACCTTATCATGTGATTGATGGCATGATGCTGACACCAGAAGACACCACACAGTAGGGGAATGGCAGCCTTGTGTTGAGAAAGTCATTTATCAGGTAATACATATCAATAGTAACAACGCTGGTGAGAGTGGACTATCATTCTGAGTTTAGTATTTATAGTATTGCCTGCTGGGGAGACACTACCCCCTGGAAGAAGGTTGGCACCGAAACACACCTAGGGGTTGCATCATCCCAGAGTTCAATGTGCAGCTTATACTGTAGGTCTGTATATCATTTATCTTGGCATTGGGGTTAAATTAGCACTTTTCTTGTACTTTATACTAGTGTCTGTTATACATACAGTAGTATGGGAGGCATTGGTATTGTGCTATGTGAATAAGATGTACTTGTTTACAAGGGAGAGCATTGTGATATATAGAACATATTCTTTTTACTTCTATTACTATAATCTATTGACAGCGTCCTTGGGGTGTCGCATCTGTATCCCATTGTTTGCTATTTCTTCCCCTTGTTTATACACATTTTTATGTTTTGTTTATGAACAATGATTGTTCATACTTTATATGTACAAGTGGCTCTTTTTTGGTTTTATTGTGATACAGTTGAATACATCTGGTGGACTATACCAAACAGTTCTGCTTAATGTCATTTCTTAGGTAACCTCATTTAGCATTGGGGGATCGCTTTTGCTGTTATCAGAGTTTATGTACTGTACTATTCCAAGTCAGTGTAATAAGCGCTCCACTTTGATACAAGAGTATTGAAGTTGAACTAATATGAGTATATAGACACACACAAAATAAAAATTAGTGACGTCTGCTACAGCTGAAGCCACACTCTGTTTTCAACAAGCATATGGTAATTTTTGAAAACCATTACTATTTATGCTCAAAACAGATGTAATAAATCCCTAAAATAGAGTGAAAGACATCATGCCCCGCAGAAATATGTTGTCAGCTTTTTCTTTTTACTCAGCTTGGCGAAAAACAAATCTGTCAGCAATTTCTTTGGGTTAAACTATATGTACACATGTGATTCTTTTAGGAAAGCTTTTAAGGACTTGTTTAATTGAGTACACTTAAAGATTTAAGTGTCAACAAATTGCCATCTGTTGTTGTAGAAACGCTATTTATCAAATTAGATGAGCTCGGCAGTCTGCTTAATGTTTTACAGCAATTATGTGGCTCCTTACCTATGAATTGCCACTTACCAGCTGAATGTGGGATTTGAAAATCATATTGTGCTCCGATGGCATTTACACAAAGTTTTAAGGGGGGAAATTAGATTCAATTCACTGTTAAAGGCACCGTGTGCATCAACTATACTTCTAAGTGTGTAATGCTGTTGTAGGCCTTATATGCATGGCTGTATTACAACTACATTTTGAATAAACTTGTGTCCCACAGGGGAACCCTATAAAGCCGGAGGTTGGGTGTTGCATGTGCTTACGTGTTTAAGACTGCTTCGGACTCGTAAAAACTTTACACTATAATCTGTATTTTGCTCTCCACAAAGAGGAGGTCAGTTTAGTTTGCGTTTCAAGCTGTTCAGGCAAGTTCTATGTATGAGTACAGGAGGAAGAGGAATAAGGTTAAGCTTTGCCTGTGAGCGAAAGATGAACAGAGACCCCATAGATTTATATGAGGATCCAAGTCGGCTTCTGGGCAGGCTGAATGCAGCATAGCCTACTCTTCACGAAATTTAGAGATCTGCTCCCCACAGCTGGAAATTGCAGCACTGGTTAGACAAGCAATGGTCATCCTTGCCTTTGAGTTACAGTGTGGGGGAAGCAGATGAGAAATCCTGCCTGTGATCTACACTGTAATAGAAAAACAGAGAACTGTGAGCCAAGTAATTTATTACCTGCATCAGAGATGTCACGATTCGGCTGGCTGGAGGTGGATCCTCTGTGCCAGAGAGGGATTGGCGTGGACCGTGTTGGTGGACCGGTTCTAAGTTGCTACTGGTATTCACCAGAGCCCGCCGCAAAGCGGGATGGTCTTGCAGTGGCGGTAGCAACCAGGTCGTATCCACCACCAAGGGCTCAACCTCTCTGACTGCTGAAGATAGGCGCGGTACAAGGGAGTAGACAAGAGCAAGGTCGGACATAGCAGAAGGTCAGGGCAGGCAGCAAGGATCGTAGTCAGGGGCAACGGCAGGAGGTCTGGAACAAAGGTTAGGAACACACAAGGAAACGCTTTCACTGGCACAATGGCAACAAGATCCGGCGAGGGAGTGCAGGGGAAGTGAGGTATAAGTAGGGAGTGCACAGGTGAACACACTGATTAAGCCTGCTGCGCCAATCAGTGGCGCAGTGGCCCTTTAAATTGCAGAGACCCGGCGCGCGCGCGCCCTAAGGAGCGGGGCCGCGCGCGCCGGGACAAGACAGACGGGGAACGAGTCAGGTACGGGAGCCGGGATGCGCATCGCGAGCGGGCGCCTCCCGCATTGCGAATCGCATCCCGGCTGAGAGGGATATTGCAGCGCACCCGGTCAGCAGGTCTGATCGGGGCGCTGCAAATGCGAGGACGCTGCGAGCGCTCCGGGGAGGAGCGGGGACCCGGAGTGCTCGGCGTAACAGTACCCCCCCTTGGGTCTCCCCCTCTTCTTGGAGCCTGAGAACCTGAGGATAAGACTTTTGTCTAGAATGTTGTCCTCAGGTTCCCAGGATCTCTCTTCTGGGCCACAGCCTTCCCAATCCACCCAAAAAATTTTTTTCTTTCTGACAGTCTTGGAGGCCAGAATCTCCTTCACGGAGAAGACGTCAGAAGAACCGGAAACAGGAGTGGGGGAATCAAGTTTGGGAGAGAAGCGGTTAATGACGAGTGGTTTAAGGAGAGAGACATGGAAGGCATTGGGAATACGAAGAGAAGGAGGAAGAAGGAGTTTGTAAGAGACAGGGTTAATCTGGCACAAGACTTTGAAAGGGCCAAGATAGCGTGGTCCCAGTTTGTAACTGGGGACACGAAAGCGGACATATTTAGCGGAGAGCCATACCTTGTCTCCGGGAGCAAAAATGGGGGGAGTTCTTCTTTTCTTATCGGCAAATCTTTTCATCCGGGATGAAGCCTGTAAAAGAGAATTTTGGGTCTCTTTCCATATGGTGGAAAGATCACGAGTCACCTCATCCACAGCGGGCAAACCAGAGGGCAAGGGAGTAGGGAGGGGGGGAAGAGGGTGACGGCCGTACACCACGAAAAATGGGGATTTAGCAGAAGATTCTGAGACTCTGAAGTTGTATGAGAATTCGGCCCATGGTAGAAGATCTGCCCAGTCATCCTGGCGGGAGGAAACAAAATGCCGTAAATAGTCACCCAGGACCTGATTAATTCTTTCTACTTGCCCATTGGATTGGGGATGATAAGAAGAAGAGAAGTTTAATTTGATCTTGAGCTGTTTACAGAGGGCCCTCCAGAATTTAGACACGAATTGGACGCCTCTATCCGAGACGATATGCGTGGGCAAACCGTGAAGGCGAAAAATGTGTACAAAAAATTGCTTTGCCAACTGAGGCGCTGAAGGAAGACCAGGAAGAGGAATAAAATGTGCCATCTTGGAAAATCGATCAACGACCACCCAAACAACTGTGTTGCCACGGGATGAGGGTAAGTCCGTAATAAAGTCCATACCAATCTGTGACCAAGGCTGTTCGGGGACAGGCAGAGAATGAAGGAGGCCAGCAGGCTTCTGGCGAGGAGTCTTATCCCGGGCACAGACAGTACAGGCCCGCACAAAATCAACAACATCAGTCTCCAGAGTCGGCCACCAATAAAAACGAGAGATGAGTTGCAAGGATTTTTTGATGCCCGCATGGCCTGCGAGGTGGGAGGAGTGTCCCCATTTGAGAATCCCGAGACGCTGGCGTGGAGAAACGAAGGTCTTCCCTGGAGGAGTTTGCCTGATGGAGGCTGGAGAAGTGGAGATCAGTCAGGAGGAATGATGTGTTGCGGAGAGACCTCTACTTCCGGAGCGCTCGGCATAACAAGAGAAAGAGATATCCGGCTATTAACTAGGATTCTGTCTGCACTCTGTCCATGTTTCCTGATGATCCATGTATGCCACCGCTCCATTGATTGTCTATGGCGGCTCCCATAGGCAATGAATGGAACAGCAGCGCACATGTGCAATCTGTATGGGAGACTGGGATACCTGTTCCCAAGACTGAGTTGGGCCCCAGTGGTCAGATGCCCGTGATAAGCTAGTTATCTCCTATTCTGTGGATGGCAGATAACTCTGTCAGATGGGAAAACCTCTTTAAACGTCTTGTGGAAACATTGCTACTTTCTTCCAGAAAAAGGCATACTTGTCCTCAGGTGGTGTGTGGCATTACAACTTAGCTCCGTTCACTTCAGTGATGCATGGAGTTTTGCCCAACACTCTAGCTAATATATATTTTTTTGATCAGATACTTTCCATAATATCATTAAAAAATTAAATATAGAGACTACCAAACTTCAATTCTAGAAACAGTTCTTGAGTATGACAATTTATTAATCCTACAAATGTAAACTATAAACTTGAATATTTGATTGTCCTCAATGCTGATGGCTATGCTTTAGGGTGAAACAGCAAGTTGAAAAGTTTTCTTACAAAGATAAAACTTAAAGGGAGTTGTCCAGGAATAGAAAACCAGAGCTAATTTCTTCCAAAAACAGGGCCACCCCTGTCCTTAGGTTGTGAGTGATATTACAACTTGTCTCCATTCACTTCAATGGAACTGAGCTGCAATACCTCACCCAACCTGAGGACAGAGGTGCTGTTTTTGAAAGAAATTAGCTCAGTTTTTTTTCCCCTGGGCAACCCGTGTAACTTTTAATACATTAATTTAATGTTCATGCCAAGAATATCAAAACAACAAATAATTGCAAAAAAGCTAAAAGTCCAGATAGGATAGATATGCCCACCTATGGTGCCACTCTGATAGTATTGCTCCCCACACCATCTGGAGATGCTTCTCTACCTCAGAACAGAGGATTGTTTATGTAGAAGTCACTAATTTTACCTTTGGTATTTAAGGAATATTAACATAAGGATTATGTTGGGCCCCTATACAGCGGGAATCTCATTTGGAATAATCCACCCTTAGTGTTTTCTGTAATTCCTTACACCTTTCACCTGGCTCATCAGGAAGATTAGTTTTCAGGCTCTTCACACGCTTTTAGCAATATCTAACATGCAATATACTCTTTTGTGTGTGAAATTGAGTTTTCAGTGGGAAAACACTCATCATGCACTCAAAAACTGCTTGCTTTACAATATACAGTAAACTTTACATCATTACAGTAAAACACTTGGAAATCTCACCAAAGCTACATGTTTATTAAGCACTGAATCAGTTCCACGCAAGTGTTTTAGTGTCGACTCTTAACAATTGCAGTTTATGTCATCTTTCTAGCTTACAGCATTTATGGGATCATACCCCTTAAATTATCGGAATTTACTGCATATGCAGCTTGGCAGTGCAAGTACTAGATGGAAAAGGGTCAGTGTTTCATAAGATTTCACGGTTACAAATATTTTATTGCATAAACCCAATTTCCTTGAAAACAAATAACAACACAGACCAAAGTAAATGTTGAGTAAGCCATACTTCTGAGAACTGTACAGAAATCCAAGCTGTTCTTGTTACACAACTTCATTACACAGATTCATTCTTGCAAAATGCATGATATGTATAACATCGCAAATAAGCACAACATCTGGATATTCTTAGAAGCAACGTCTTTTCCAGAAACTACAACATTACATTCTTTTTGATTGTGCAAGGAAATTCCCTTTTTTTTTTTTTTTTTTTGGGAAAGAAAGTGTTTTCAGAAACTACATTTACTTAGATCTACAGATATTAAATAAATGGATATTATCAGGTTTCTTCAAATATCAGATCTATAATGCAGAATGTTCTGAATCTATGGCCAATAGATAGAGTGCTTGACTCTAGTGCTAATACATCTGATCTTGTCCATATTATATAGTATCAAGTATCAATATATGAATATGTACCAGTTGTAAGAGTTTAGTTAGGTAAAGACAGACAAGCAACATTTCACCGCTGTCAGGGACAGTCACACAGTTCATGTAGGGCTTCTCTTACTCTTCATTCGCATAAAAGGCAATATACAGCAATATATTCACACTGGCAATATAAAATATAAAAGGCAATATATTCACACTGGCACAAAATAAAACAAATCTGCTCTTCGAAGGACTAGCAACGCATATTTACTTGTCCTCACTTTACAGATGAATTAACAAAAAAAAAATCCCCAAGGGCACAGGACTTCTTTATGAACCCTTCCCTAAAACTTAACATTTATTGTGCTTATTATAAAATATATATACCGTATTTTTCACCCTATAAGACGCACTTTTTCTTCCCCAAAACTAGGGGGAAAAAGTCGGTGCGTCTTATACGGCGAATACACCCCTATCGCGGCGGTCCCTGCGGCCATCAACGGCCGGGACCTGCGGCTAATACAGGACATCACCGATCGCGGTGATGCCCTGTATTTACCCTTCAGATGCGGCGATCAAACCTGACCACCGCGTCTGAAGGGAAAGTGACACTAACTCGGCTGTTCAGTCGGGCTGTTCGGGACCGCCGCGATTTCACCAAGGCGGTCCCGAACAGCCCAACTGAATAGCCGGGTTAGTGCTTATAGGACACCGGGGGGACCTTACCTGCCTCCTCGGTGTCTTCTCCGTTTAGGGATCCCCTGTATGCCGGTGCTCTCCTTCCTCGTCATCACGCCATCACGCCGTCGCGTACGTGCGTCGGCGTGCGTAATGACGTGATGGCGGCGACGGAGAGCGAGGATACCCGGCCGGCAGCAGAGACGTTCCAGAGCGACGGGGACACGGCGACAGTGATGGAGCGACATCCAGGGCAGCGGTGATGGGTCCGGAGCGGCGGGGACACGTGAGTATTACCTCCTCCTGCAGAGGTCTTCAATCTGCGGACCTCCAGATGTTGCAAAACTACAACTCCCAGCATGCCCGGACAGCCAACGGCTGTCCGGGCATGCTGGGAGTTGCAGTTTTGCAACATCTGGAGGTCCGAAGGTTAAAGACCACTATTGGGTTCAAAATCTTTATTTCTTTAGATTTTGCCCCTAAAAATTGGGTGCGTCTTATACGCCGATGCGTCCTATAGGACGAAAAATACGGTAATAAGATATATATATATTTTTTATGTAGAGCACAATAAAAGTAAAATTTTAGAGAAGGATTCATAAGGGAGTCTTGTGCCCCTGGCATTTGTGCCCTGGGTTACTGATGGCTTACTACCAGTTACCCCAAGGTATGCCACCTCACACAAAATCCAATGTCCCATACAGGCTAGAAGACCTCTGTATCACAGCCTCCATACCAAAGGTCCTGTTCTCTCACAGCTGCTCTATATGCACTTGTGTACAATCTTTTCTAGCTCACTACCAAGTGACTTTCATCACCTTTTTTTGTGAACATGGACTTACACTGACATGTAACATGTGAGGTTGTGCCTCTGACATGGCCTGTTACACAGCCATGACAGACACATAGGCCTTTGTGAGGGCTCGGATGCCATTGCAACCAATGAGAACTGTGATCACGTTTAGGGAGTGCCAACATGGAGAGAGCCTGCCACAGTCACTATTGACCATGGCATATGAGGGGTTACTCTGCACCAGAATCTGACTCATCTTCAATCCTGGAATTGTAGCAGGGTCTTAGTATTAGGAGATTCCCACCTAGATAGGTAGGGTCTCTAGTGTAGGCACTCACCTGTATCCTCCCCCCCTCCCCTCCATCCAAGCACTTTCTTGTATATTATTTTATATCTAAGTAAAATTTGGTTTTGATGCTATCTGAGCCTAATTGGTGACTCTCTATGAATGTATATTTTGTGCCTCTAACCAAGGGACATTTATATCAGACTGGTCTTAAGGTGCCAGTTATCGTCCACCCATTTGGTGTAAAACACCCCACAAGATCTACTTTTTCTAGCCACCACATTATAATGATTGTCAAAGTCACCCAGTTTTATTTGTCTAGCTAACTCATTATAAGGATTGTCAAAGTCAGTCAGTTCTGACTTCCACTGGAATACCCCTTTAAACAGCATAATGATTATGACAAAACATGATCGTATTGAGTGAAGTAACAAAAAAATTAGTAAAAAGAGTTGATCAACAAATAAGCTACTACCTTGCTGCAAGGTTTTGTTTGAAAGGCCTTTAAATCAGCAGTCTACATATAAAGAACATAACCTTTTTTGTCATTCAATCCAAAAGCTGCCATGAACACATTATCATCCTGCATATTCGATCACGGCCTACAGGTGGCACCCTTTCAAGCAGGCAAACACTATTATGGAGTAAGGACCCAAGAAGGCATAATTGGATGGTAACATAGATAATGAATGAATCGGTGACAGCTTCTGTAATTGGAATGTCCGGACTAATGCTTCAAACTTTGCATTTAGATTAGTAAAAAGGCAAAATAAAATCTTTATTGAGAAGAAATGTTAATTGGTTTTTAAAGCCTACATTTAAAGAAAATCACTTAATTTGCTTTTTCTTACATTAACCAAATGTGAAGCTCTTCAATTAAATATAAAAGAGAATAATTATCTTGCAGAAAAGACTTTTGTAACAAAACATTATGACAATCCCACTTAAATGAAATGCACGCTCTTTAATGTTGCTGTTTGCTTTGCATTTTTATATTTGTGATTAAAAGAATAAAGATTATCATGTTTGCATAGAATACAGAGGAATGTGCCTTCTTGCTATCGTGCAAGTGATCTTAATGCCTGAATAACATTTCCATACTTATTAGGTGTATTCCAGCTTCATAAAGTTTTTGGTGTTCTGTTTGTATCATGTCGTTATTAATTGTCAAAGTTCTCTGCATTTACATCTGCATAGCATTTTTTTTAAATCTGAGCATAATAAAAAGCTATTTGTCTTATACAGTGTGTGAGATAATTGTGTTTGTAAAATAGAATGTAAAAGCCTTTGTAGCTAAAGTAAAAAGCCGTATATTAAAAGAGTATATATAGCAGCCAATGGAAGTAGAGCTTCTGAACCACTGAAAAATGACTAGGTTTGTTTCAGACTACCCTAGACTACCTGTAGGCACTGAAGGTAAGCAGTAATCACAGAGCCCAGACCTGCCCAAATGGGCATGAGCTAAAAAGCAACCAAGCAGTAAGTGCTGGAAAAAAAATTACAGGTAAAAATATCCCACCAACTTACATATAATTTTAGCCCACAACTAGATGTTCTTTATAAAGGGATTCTAGCATTATTTAAAGTGGTACTCCGTTGAAAAACCATTTTTTTCATATCAGCTGGCTCCAAAATGTTAAACAGATTTGTAAATTACTTCTATTAAAAAAATCTTAACCCTTCCAGTACTTATCAGCTGCTGTATGTTCCAGAGGAAGTCTTTTTTCTTTTAATTTCCTTTCTGTCGTACCACAGTGCTCTCTGCTGACACTTCTGTCCATTTTAGGAGCAAATCCCCATAGCAAACCTATCCTGCTCCGGACAGTTCCTAAAATGGACAGAGGTGTCAGCAGAGGGCACTGTGGTCAGACAGAAAGGAAATTCAAAAAGAAAATAACTTATTGTGTAGCATACTGCAGCTCATAAGTATAGGAAGGATTAAGATTTTTTAATAGAAGTAATTAAAAAATCTGTTTCCAGTGGAGTACCCCTTTAACCCTTCCAGTACTTACGGTATCAGCTGCTGTATAGTACAGAGGAAGTTGAGTTGTTCTTTTCTGTCTGACCACAGTGCTCTCTGCTGACACCTCTGTCTGTATCAAGAACTGTCCAAAGTTGGAGCAAATCCCAAAGGCAAACCTCTCCTGCTCTGGACAGTTCCTGACATGAACAGAGGTGTCAGTCGAGAGCACTGTGGTCAGACTGAAAATAACTACTCAACTTGCTCTGTAGTATTCAGCAGCTGATATGTACTGGAAGGATTAAGATTTTTTAACAGAAGTAATTTACAAATCTGTTAAACTTTCTGGCATCAGTTCATTTGAACAAAATTGTTTTCCACCAGAGTACCCCTTTAACCCCTTAAGGACCCAGCCATTTTACACCTCAGGACCCGGCCATTTTTTGCAATTCTGACCACTGTCACTTTAAACATTAATAACTCTGGAATGCTTTTAGTTATCATTCTGATTCCGAGATTGTTTTTTCGTGACATATTCTACTTTAACATAGTGGTAAAATTTTGTGGTAACTTGCATCCTTTCTTGGTGAAAAATCCCAACATTTTATGAAAAATTTGAAAATTTTGCATTTTTTTAACTTTGAAGCTCTCTGCTTGTAAGGAAAATGGATATTCCAAATAATTTTTTTTTTAATTCACATATACAATATGTCTATTTTATGTTTGCATCATAAAATTTACGTGTTTTTACTTTTGGAAGTCACCAGAGGGCTTCAAAGTTCAGCAGCAATTTTCCAATTTTTCACAAAATTTCCAAACTCACAATTTTTCATGGACCAGTTCAGGTTTGAAGTGGATTTGAAGGGTCTTCATATTAGAAATACCCCACAAATTACCCCATTATAAAAACTGCACCCCCCAGAGTATTCAAAATGACATTCAGTCCGCGTTTTAACCCTTTAGGTGTTTCACAGGAATAACAGCAAAGTGAAGGAGAAAATTCACAATCTCCATTTTTTACACTCGCATGTTCTTGTAGACCCAATTTTTGAATTTTTACAAGGGGAAAAAGGAGAAAATGTATACTTATATTTGTAGCCCAATTTCTCTCGAGTAAGCACATACCTCATATGTCTATGTAAAGTGTTCGGCGGGCGCAGTAGAGGGCTCAGAAGCGAAGGAGCGACAAGGGGATTTTGGAGAGTACGTTTTTTTAAAATGGTTTTTGGGAGGCATGTTGCATTTAGGAAGCCCCTATGGTGCCAGAACAGCAAAAATCCCCCACATGGCATACCATTTTGGAAACTAGACCCCTTGAGGTACGTAACAAGGAATAAAGTGAGCCTTAATACCCCACAGGGGTTTCACGACTTTTGCATATGTAAAAAAATAAAAATAAAATTTCACTAAAATGTGTGTTTCCCCCCAAATTTCACATTTTTGCAAGGGTTAATAGCAGAAAATACCCCCAAACATTGTAACCCCATCTCTTCTGAGTATGGAGGTATCCCATAAGTTGACCTGAGGTGTACTATGGGTGAACTACAATGCTCAGAAGAGAAGGAGTCATATTTGGCTTTTTGAGAGCAAATTTTGCACGGGGGCATGTCGCATTCAGGAAGCCCCTATGGTGCCAGGACAGCAAAAAAAAAACACATGGCATACAATTTTGGAAACTAGACCCCTTGTGGAACGTAACAAGAAATAAAGTGAGCCTTAATACCCCACAGGGGTTTCACGACTTTTGCATACGTAAAAAATAAATAAAAAAAATCACTAAAATGTGTGTTTCCCCCCAAATTTCACATTTTTACAAGGGTTAATAGCAGAAAATACCCCCCAAAATTTGTAACCACATCTCTTCTGAGTATGGAGGTACCCCATAAGTTGACCTGAAGTGCACTGCACCCCTCATTACATGCCGTGAGGGGTCTAGTTTCCGAAATGGGGTCACATGTGGGGTTTTGTTTTTTTTGCGTTTGTCAAAACCGCTGTAACAATCAGCCACCCCTGTGCAAATCACCTCAAATGTACATGGTGCACTCTCCCTTCTGGGCCTTGTTGTGCGCCCCCAGAGCACTTTGCGCCCACATATGGGGTATCTCCGTACTCGGGAGAAATTGTGTTACAAATTTTGTGGGGCTTTTTTCCCCTTTACCTCTTGTCAAAATGAAAAGTATAGGGCAACACCAGCATGTTAGTGTAAAAAGTTTATTTTTTTTACACTAACATGCTGGTGTAGACCCCAACTTCACCTTTTCATAAGGGGTGAAAGGAGAAAAAGACCCCCAAGATTTGTAAGGCAATTTCTCCCGAGTACGGCGATACCCCATATGTGGCCCTAAACTGTTGCCCTGAAATATGACAGGGCTCCAAAGTGAGAGCGCCATGTGCATTTGAGGCCTGAATTAGGGATTTGCATAGGGGTGGACATAGGGGTATTCTACGCCAGTGATTCCCAAACAGGGTGCCTTCAGCTGTTGTAAAACTCCCAGCATGCCTGGACAGTCAACGGCTGTCTGGCAATACTGGGAGTTGTTGTTTTGCAACAGCTGGAGGCTCCATTTTGGAAAGAGTGGCGTACCAGACGTTTTTCATTTTTATTGGGGAGGCAGGGGGGCTGTGTAGGGGTATGTGTATATGTAGTGTTTTTTACTTTTTATTTTATTTTGTGTTAGTGTAGTGTAGTGTTTTTAGGGTACAGTCACATGGGCGGGGGGATTACAGCGAGTTTGAGCTGCCGCGCAAAATTTGCTGCATCGCAAACTTGCAGCCTGATACTCACTGTAAGCCCCCTGCCCATGTGAATGTACCCTGTACATTCACAGGGGGGGGACCTCCAGCTGTTGCAAAACTACAACTCCCAGCATGCCTGAGAATGTTTGGGAGTTGTGGTTTTGCAACAGCTGGAGGCACACGGGTTGGGAAACACTGAGTTAGGAAACAATGTTTCCCAACCAGTGTGCCTCCAGCTGTTGCAAAACCACAACTCCCAAACATTCTCAGGCATGCTGGGAGTAGTAGTTCGGCAACATCTTTAGAGCCAGATGTTGCCGAACTACAACTCCCAGCATGCTTGGAGTTGTAGTTTTGCAACATCTGGAGGACTACAGTTTGCAGACCACTAATACAGTGGTTCCCAATCTGTGCCCTTCCAGATGTTGCAAAACTACAACTCCCAGTATGCCAAAACTGTCCAGGCATGCTGGGAGTTGTAGTTCTGCAACATCTGAAGGACCAGATGTTACAGAACTACAACTCCCAGCATGCCTGGACAGTAAGGGCATGCTGAGGATGTGTAGTTTTGCAACATCTGGAAGGGCACAGTGGTCTCCAAACTGTGTACCTCCAGATGTTGCAAAACTGCAACTCCCAGCATGCCCAGACGCCAAGGGCTGTCTGGGCATGCTGGGAGTTGTAGTTTACAGGGTCCTATTACAGCAATGCATGTCGCTTTACGGCGACGTGCATTGCTGTAAAGGGCCCGACCGCGGCTGAAGATCTACTCACCTGTCGCCGCCGCCGCCATCTTCATCGTCTGGATCCGGGTCTTCAGGGACGAGGTAAGTACCGGGGCCGGTCCCCAGCACTCCCCCGTCCCCCGCCGCGTCCTCCGGTCTTCCTCCCGTCCTCTCCGGACTTTCAGGGGCCGGGCAGGACGGGAGGAAGTAACCGCTCCCCCCCCCTGCGATTGGTCGGTTAACTAACCGACAGATCGCAGGGGATCGGAGGAGGTGGCCGGCTTGCCACCTCGCTCCGATACTCCAGCATGGTCCTGGCTGTCTGCGACAGCCGGGATCATGCGAAATTACCGGGCGGTCGGGTCCCAGAGACCCGATCAGCCCGGTAACGCCGCAGATCGCAAGGGCGATTTCCCTTGCGATTTGCGGCGATCGCCGACATGGGGGGCCTACATGGCCCCCCTCGGCGTTTGCCCTGGATGCCTGCTGAAGGATTTCAGCAGGCATCCAGTTCCGATCTCTGCCCGGCGAGCGGCAGAGACCGGAAAACGCCATGACGTATGCATACGTCATGGGTCCTTAAGACCCAGGGTGTGAAGACGTATGCATACGTCATGGGTCCTGAACAGGTTAAGGAGATATCCTTAAAGGGGTACTCCACTGCTCCAGCGTTCGGAACTTCTCTCTAATAAAAATAAAATAAAATAAAAAACAGCTCAATTGTATTTTGTGTTTACAAAACAGACTAGCAGATCACTGTTGGATAAGGTAACGTTGCTACAACTCTATGGAAAAAGTGAAAAGGTAGAAGGGGGCTTAACCCCTTAAGGACCCAGCCATTTTACACCTTAGGACCCGGCCATTTTTTGCACATCTGACCACTGTCACTTTAAACATTAATAACTCTGGAATGCTTTTAGTTATCATTCTGATTCCGAGACAGTTTTTTCGTGACATATTCTACTTTAACATAGTGGTAACATTTTTTGGTAACCTGCATCCTTTCTTGGTGAAAAATCCCAAAATTTTATGAAAAATTGAAAAATTTTGCATTTTTCTAACTTTGAAGCTCTCTGCTTGTAAGGAAAATGGATATTCCAAATGTTTTTTTATTATTCACATATACAATATGTGTACTTTATATTTGCATCATAAAATTGATGTGTTTTTACTTTTGGAAGACACCAGAGGGCTTCAAAGTTCAGCAGCAATTTTCCAATTTTTCACAAAATTTCCAAAATCACAATTTTTCAGGGGCCAGTTCAGGTTTAAAGTGGATTTGAAGGGTCTTCATCTTAGAAATACCCCACAAATGACCCCATTATAAAAACTGCACCCCCAAAGTATTCAAAATGACATTCAGTCAGCATTTTAACCCTTTAGGTGTTTCACAGGAATAGTAGCAAAGTGAAGGAGAAAATTCCCAATCTTCATTTTTTACACTCGCATGTTCTTGTAGATCCAATTTTTGAATTTTTACAAGGGGTAAAAGGAGAAAATGTATACATCTATTTGTAACCCAATTTCTCTCGAGTAAGCACATACCTCATATGTCTATGTAAAGTGCAGTAGAGGGCTCAGAAGGGAAGGAGCGAAAAGGGGATTTTGGAGAGTACGTTTTTCTGAAATGGTTTTTGGGGGGCATGTTGCATTTAGGAAGCCCCTATGGTGCCAGAACAGCAAAAAAAAAAAAAACATGCCATACCATTTTGGAAACTAGACCCCTTGAGGAACGTAACAAGGAATAAAGTGAGCCTTAATACCCCACAGGTGTTTCACGACTTTTGCATATGTAAAAATTAAAAAAAAAAATGTCAATAAAATGTGTGTTTCCCCCCAAATTTCACATTTTCTTAAGGGTTAAAAGCAGAAAATACCCCCAAAATTTCTAACCCCATCTCTTCTGAGTATGGAGGTACCCCATAAGTTGACCTGAAGTGCACTACGGGCGAACTACAATGCTCAGAAGAGAAGGAGTCATATTTGGCTTTTTGAGAGCAAATTTTGCTCGGGGGCATGTCGCATTTAGGAAGCCCCTATGGTGCCAGGACAGCAAAAAATACCCACATGCCATACCATTTTGGAAACTAGACCCCTTGAGGAACGTAACAAGGAATAATGTGAGCCTTAATACCCCACAAAAAAAATTCACTAAAATGTGTGTTTCCCCCCCAAATTTCACATTTTTGCAAGGGTTACTGGCAGAAAATACCCCCCAAAATTTGTAACCCCATCTCTTCTGAGTATGGAGGTACCCCATAAGTTGACCTGAAGCGCACTACGGGCGAACTACAATGCTCAGAAGAGAAGGAGTCATATTTGGCTTTTTGAGAGCAAATTTTGCTCGGGGGGCATGTCGCATTTAGGAAGCCCCTATGGTGCCAGAACAGCAAAATAACCCCCACATGGCATACCATTTTGGAAACTAGACCCCTTGAGGAACGTAACAAGGGGTACAGTGAGCATTTACCCCCCACTGGTGTCTGTCTGATCTTTGGAACAGTGGGCTGTACAAAAAATTTTATTTTCACAGCCCACTGTTCCAAAGATCTGTCAGACACCAGTGGGGTGTAAATTCTCACTGCACCCCTCATTACATTCCGTGAGGGGGGTAGTTTCCGAAATGGGGTCACATGTGGGGTTTTGTTTTTTTTTCGTTTGTCAAAACCGCTGTAACAATTAGCCACCCCTGTGCAAATCACCTCAAATGTACATGGTGCACTCTCCCTTCTGGGCCTTGTTGTGCGCCCCCAGAGCACTTTGCGCCCACATATGGGGTATCTCCGTAGTCGGGAGAAATTGCATTACAAATTTTGGGGGGCTTTTTTCCCTTTTACCTCTTGTCAAAATGAAAAGTATAGGGCAACACCAGCATGTTAGTGTAAAAAATTTATTTTTTTACACTAACATGCTGGTGTAGACCCCAACTTCACCTTTTCATAAGGCAATTTGTAAGGCAATTTCTCCCGAATACGGCAATACCCCATATGTGGCCCTAAACTGTTGCCTTGAAATACTACAGGGCCCCAAAGTGAGAGCGCCATGTGCATTTGAGGCCTGAATTAGGGATTTGCATAGGGGTGGACATAGGGGTATTCTACGCCAGTGATTCCCAAACAGGGTGCCTCCAGCTGTTGCAAAACTCCCAGCATGCTTGGACAGTCAACGGCTGTCCGGCAATACTGGGAGTTTTTGTTTTGCAACAGCTGGAGGCTCCATTTTGGAAACAGTGGCGTACCAGACGTTTTTCATTTTTATTGGGGAGGGGGGCTGTGTAGGGGTATGTGTATATGTAGTGTTTTTTTACTTTTTATTTTATTTTGTGTTAGTGTAGTGTAGTGTAGTGTTTTTAGGGTACAGTCAAACGGGCGGGGGATTACAGCGAGTTTCCCGCTGCGAGTTTGAGGTGCGGCGCAAAATTTTCTGCATCGCAAACTTGCAGCCTGATACTCACTGTAAGCCCCTGCCCATGCATTCACAGGGGGGGGGGGGGGGGGGGGGGGCGGGACCTCCAGCTGTTGCAGAACTACAACTCCCAGCATGCACAGTCTATCAGTGCATGCTGGTAGTTATAGTTTTGCAACAGCTGGAGGCACACGGGTTGGGAAACAGTGAGTTAGGAAATAGACAATGTTTCCCAACCAGTGTGCCTCCTGTTGTTGCAAAACCACAACTCCCAAACATTCTCAGGCATGCTGGAAGTAGTAGTTCGGCAACATCTTTAGAGCCAGATTTTGCCAAACTACAACTCCCAGCATGCTTGGAGTTGTAGTTTGCAACATCTGGAGGACTACAGTTTGCAGACCACTAATACCACAGTGGTTCCCAATCTGTGCCCTTCCAGATGTTGCAAAACTACAACTCCCAGTATGCCAAAACTGACCAGGCATGCTGGGAGTTGTAGTTCTGCAACATCTGAAGGGCCAGATGTTACAGAACTACAACTCCCAGCATGCCTGGACAGTAAGGGCATGCTGAGGATGTGTAGTTTTGCAACATCTGGAAGGGCACAGTGGTCCCAAAACTGCGGACCTCCAGATGTTGCAAAACTGCAACTCCCAGCATGCCCAGATGCCAAGGGCTGTCTGGGCATGCTGGGAGTTGTAGTATACAGGGTCCCAATACAGCAATTCATGTCGCTTTACGGCGACGTGCATTGCTGTAAAGGACCCGACCGCGGCTGAAGATCCACTCACCTGTCGCCACCGCCTCTGTCTTCATCGCCGGGATCCGGGTCTTCAAGGATGAGGTAAGTACCAGGGCCGGTCCCCAGCACTCCACCCGTCCCCCGCCGTGTCCTCCGGTCTTCCTCCCGTCCTCTCCGGACTTCCAGGGGCCGGGCAGGGGGCGGGAGGAAGTAACCCCCCCCCTGCGATTAGTCGGTTAACTAACCGAAGAATCGCAGGGGATCGGAGGAGGTGGCAGGCTTGCCACCTTGCTCCTATACTTTAGCATGGTCCTGGCTGTCTGTGACAGCCGGGATCATGCAATATTACCAGGTGGTCGGGTCCCAGAGACCCGATCAGCCCGGTATCGCCGCAGATCGCAAAGGCGATTTCCCTTGTGATTTGCGGCGATCGCCGACATGGGGGGCCTACATGGTTCCCCTCGGCGTTTGCCCTGGATCCCTGCTGAAGGATTTCAGCAGGGATCCGCTTCTGATCTCCGCCGGGCGAGCGGCGGAGACCAGGTAAAGACCATGACGTATGCATACGTCATGGGTCCTTAAGACCCAGGGTGTAATGACGTATGCATACGTCATGGGTCCTTAAGGGGTTAAAGGAGTATTCCAGGCAAAATCTTTTTTTTTATATATATCAACTGGCTCCGGAAAGTTAAACAGATTTGTAAATTAAGTTCTTATGAGCCAGTTACAAGAATATAACCCCCCCCCCCACCACACACATAAAAAAATAATAATAATTATATTCAAGGTATTAGCATGCTGCATAATAGCTGAGAGATCCATGCTTTTAGATATTTTCAGGTAGAGACACTTACTTTTGTAAATTTGTAAATTACTTCTATTAAAAAATCTTAATCCTTCCAATAGTTATTAACTTCTGAAGTTTTCTGTCTAACTGCTCAATGATGATGTCACGTCCCGGGAGCTGTGCATGCTGGGAGAATATCCCCATAGGAACTGCACAGCTCCCGGGACGTGAGTCATCAGAGAGCAGTTAGACAGAAAACAACAACTCAACTTCAGAAGCTAATAACTATTGGAAGGATTAAAATTTTTTAATAGAAGTAATTTACAAATCTGTTTAACTTTCCGGAGCCAGTTGATATATATAAAAAAAGTTTTGGCCTGGAATACCCCTTTAATACATCTTAGACTTCTCAGTACTTCTCTATAATATCTTCCATGTTGCTGCTGCTTCTTGGGTTGTACTATAAAGACATAAAAGAGCAGGATCTTATCTTCTGTATGTGTAGTGTATGAAGCCAGCAGAGAAGAAATCTGGTAATGCAATAAAGAAATAAGAGTGCTTTTACACCGTCTTATTGCTGTCAGTTTAACGGATACATTTTATTGTAAAAGACTGTACCTGTTAACTGATGCTGAAAATGGATGCTGCTGTATGCCATATACCATAATCCATTTTCCATTGACTTACATTATAAGAAAAAACGGATTATAACGTTTACTTTTTTGGCATGCATACAGCACAATTAAACATACTGTAACAGAAGCAGTAAAATGATGACAAGTACTCAGTGTGAACCCACCATTATATAATGGTCACAAATGCTGCTCCTGTCATATTCACACGTGACTGCTCATCCTGATATGTTACCTGAAACAATAAATATTATTTAAGCTTCATTTACATTCAGTTTTTATTTTATTTGTATTCATTTTATATTGTATAATAAATAGGTCCATATTTAACGCTATAGCTGATAATAAAAAAAACAGCAACAGTAGTGGAACGTAAGTGTATTGGCTTGGGTAGGTAATCACTCCACCTATTTACTGTGAATTGCCATGGATTTGCCAAGGGGTTACTGCATGTGTGATTTTCTTTGTAAAAATGCAATGCAAGTATGTGGCAATTCATGATAAAACACATTCAGTTTTGCAGTTTGATAATTGTGTTTAAGGGTTTCAGTGGATTTTTCTGCCCATTGACTTCAATGGGCAGAAAAATCTGCAGCAGCAAATTTGCAGCAGATCTGCAGCAAAAATATGCACCTGTAAAGTACCCTAACAGGAAATCTGTCATCAGTATCACCTGCACTAACCTTTCATACAGACTTGTAGTGCGGGTGATACTGATCAAAATGAAACTTACAGAGTCCCGATCGGTTGCTGAGTTCCAATGTAATTCATGTTTTTCTGTTTATGCAAATTACATGCTTGGGCATGGGCGGAGCTACAAACCATGCTCCGGGCACTGCGACGTTATCTTCGCTGGGCCGGCGCTCTGCCCGGCTCATTCATATTAATAATCCCACTCCCTGCTCGCTCGGCCCGTGTTACTGTACGGCACATGCGCAGCTTCCAGGTGTACCTTGACGTTGCACCGAGGCTACTAACAGGTCCAGAGTGGCCATGGGAATAAAGCTGAACCGATCACCACTTTCAGGTGTACATAGATAGCGGCGCATGCGCCGTACAGTAACATGGGCTGAGTGAGCAGGGAGGAAGATTATGAATATGGATGAGGCGGGCGGAGCGCCCGCCCGGTAAAGATGATGTCACAGTGCCTGGAGCATTGTTTGTAGCTCTGCCCATGCCCCAAGCAAGTAATTTGCATATACAGAAAAACATGATACATACCGTTGTACATATAATTTTAATCGGTATCACCTGCACTACAAGCCTGTATGAAAGGTTAGTGCGGGTGATACTGATGACAGATTTTCATTAATATAAGCAGTGTTGAACATTGATGAAAGAAGGGCCTAAAATGGGACCCCAATTATGGTGCTGTATTTCACCAGCCAGAACAAAGAGGTCTGATATTTTCCCCTCAATGTCCCCCTCAAGTCCCCAAAGCAATGCATTTACTCTGGAGAGTCCAGCATAGGTTCCCACTCCTCTCTAAGAATTGTTTTTTTTTACAACCCAGGGATGATCCTCTTTTCTTTAAAGGGGTACTCCCGTGGAATTTTTTTTTTCTTAAATCAACTGGTGCCAGAAAGTTAAGCAGATTTGTAAATCCTTTCTATTAAAAAATCTTAATCCTTCCAGTACTTTTTAGGGGCTGTATACTAAAGAGAAATCCAAAAAAGAAATGCATTTCCTCTGATGTCATGACCACAGTGCTCTCTGCTGACCTCTGCTGTCCATTTTAGGAACTGTCCAGAGCAGCATATGTTTGCTATGGGGATTTTCTACTGCTCTGGACAGTTCCTAAAATGGACAGCAGAGGTCAGCAGAGAGCACTGTGCTCATGACATCAGAGGAAAGGCATTTCTTTTTTGGATTAAGATTTTTTGGATTAAGATTTTTTAATAGAAGGGATTTACAAATCTGTTTAGCTTTCTGGCACCAGTTGATTTAAAAAAAAAAAAAAGTTTTCCACGGGAGTATCCCTTTAAAGGCTTCATAGCAACCACATAGTCTGTCTCTATAGTATGTGCACCCTTTCTATATATAACCATTGCCGTGCATAAAGCCAAGGAAAATAGGGGCATTCTCACTAAAAGAAATAAACTCCTTCACTACAGACAGTTTAGGTAGATGTTTTACCACTAACCTAGCCCTAGACTATACTCTATTTGCTATACTTATTGCATTATAAAATGCCCATACTTTACTTTTATAACATAGAAGCTTGCAGTCAAATTGAGTTCACGTTTTTACTATTTTACGATTTTATGCTGGGAGATGAACCATTGTATTAACAAGTAGAAATAGTCCCCCGTTGCCCGAAATAGGATGAAAAGTTTTCAGTGCTTCCATTCACTCTCACACCTGTTCCCTTCATTGGACATGAAATCTCTCTAAGCAGACAGATGAGTGAATATGCACCTCAGAGGTATCATAGGATGAGAGAATGCATTTTACTACCCAGTAACAAACAGAATGGAGGAGGGAAATCCTGGCAGTCTGTAGCAATGATCGTTGCTTCTGATTAATTCTCATTTCTTTCTCTATTTTGGGATCCTCTCAGGGACTTTAGGAATGTGGAGACGTGCTGTTTAGAAAGAAGTGCCTAAAAAAAGGATGTGCTTGAAGAAAATGAAGTATACTTTAATGGGAAATATTTCACTTCCCAATAAGAAAAAAAGTCCCAAATGCTTCACACGAAAAGCTCAGACTGGGTCATGGAAAGGCATGTGCGCTGCGTACAAATGTTCAACCAGTTCAAATGGTATTATCTGTCAAACCCATCATCAATCTTGCTGAGTGTACTGTGCAGTACGTGCAATACAGAAGGAGCACATTAACCTTAGTCATAAATGTCACTGTTCTCTGGACTGACATTATGTAACAAAAAATACTCAAGTATAATTCATGTCACTGTATATCTATAACTAGCAGTGAGGTCCTAGTAGAGCAAAGCCAGCATTCCTCAAACAGCAAACAAGAACAAAAACAAAAAGTATAAAATAAAGTAAGGAATAAAATGGTTCCAAATTAAAAGTGAGATCTATATTTTGGATGCTTGCACTCTAATGTCCAATGGCTTATAGGAAACATATGCAATTGTGTGGCATGCAGTTGCATACTTCAGAGGCACTCATGGTATACAATGACCAGCTATATGACCTGTTCTGTTTGAGATGCTGTGATTTAATCCCCAATGATCATCTATACATATTTTTACCTCAGGGGCATTAGGATAGACAGCTTCTTTTTATGCCATTAGCCTACCCTCCTGCCACTGGCCTTCTGTGCAGTGTGTAAGGAATATTTGGGGCTCTCTGACCTCATTGGCAGCCAAGTGACACAATGGGTTTCCATGGCAGCCAAGTTACACAATCAGTTTCTATGGCAGCTGATGGGTTTCCATGACAGCCAGGGGCCTTCTCTAGGCCCAAAACCTGACATGTATGTGCCGCCATACAACCATGTCAGAGGATAAAAGGCATAATACACTGCGCTACTATACAAATTAAGACAATTATCCCAATTTTTTCATTATTTGAACAATTTTTTGTATCATTTAATCAGTTAGTTTTATGAACCCCAAAATACAGTATTGCCATTAAAAAGCACAGCTTGTCCTGCAAAAAAACAAGCCCTCATGTCATTGAAAAACATAAAAAAGTTAGAGCTCTTAGAATGTGACAATGTAGTCCAAAAAGTATTTGGCCAAGAAGGGGTTAATATATCCCAACCTTTAATAGATGATTAGTGATAGTGATTATCAATACTCTTCCCTTTACCTTTCAGTGGCTTTCGGCTATGTTCATACAGTGAGTTTTTCTGTGTTTTAAATGTAAGTTCACCAATCAAACAAAAAACACATTTTAAAAACGTAAAGGCATTGTGTAATCAGAAAATTACCTATTGTTTAAATCCGGTTTTAATGTTCAATAGCTTTTTGAAAAGTTTTTGGTCATGTTTTTTTTTTCACATGTTTTTATACATTTTTCTATAATTATATTAGAAATTTTTTTTTCATCATTTATATTTTATAATATTCCTAAAATCTTGACGTTTCCATTCTGACTACTAGGCCTAAAACTAAGCAGAAACTTCCTGTTTTGTTCAAATTATTTCCCAGTAATGTCTTTTTTTTCTTATTATAGACAATGAAAGGTGACACCAGGAGAGCAATAACACTGGATCCACCACCTCTACCTCCCTGTAGAATGACCTCTGAAAAGCGGGGTGTTTTAAACTTTAAATATGGAAGAAGAAAAGGAAAAGAAAAAACACGCCAGGGTGCTCCCTGTTGTGATGTTCCTAGGAACTTTAAACCCGCCATCACATCACTGGTGCTATACTGAACTTGGCGGACTGAACTTGATGACTGGGTACAACCCAGGGTTTATTTAGTATGGCAGTATGCAGCTCCAGGACCTTGTTTATATACCCTAGGGAGCTGGAGAATATTGGAAAAAGCAAAGGAAAAAAGGGGATCTGGTACAAGTGCTGCTGTTAAGTTTGCATAGGAAGTATGGAATCATCAAAAATACACAGGACTTGATTTATTCAGGACAAATGGACAACACACTTAAGCGCTTACTTGCGCCTTCCTCAGGTCCAACAGCAGGGCCAGATAAAAGCTGCCTGGAAGACGTAGCACTTAATTTTGATGCGCCCCCCCCCCCCCCCCCCCGACAGTTCTCCCATATTAGGTGCAGTATAGTTCCCCCACATTAGGTGCAGTATAGTTCCCCCACATTAGGGGTAGTATAGTTCCCCCGCATTAGGTTGGCAGTATAGTTCCCCCACATTAGGTTGGCAGTATAGTTCGCCCGCATTAGGTTGTAGTTCCCCCACATTAGGTTGGCAGTATAAGTCCCCGAACATTAGGTTTCAGTATAAGTCCCTGCACATTAGGTTGGCAGTATAAGTCCCCGCACATTAGGTTGGCATTATAAGTCCCCACACATTAGGTTGGCAGTATAAGTCCCCGCACATTAGGTTGGCAGTATAAGTCCCCGCACATTAGGTTAGCAGTACAGTTCCCCACATTAGGTTGGCAGTACAGTTCCCCCACATTAGGTTGGCAGTACAGTTCCCCCACATTAGGTTGGCAGTACAGTTCCCCCACATTAGGTGCAGTACAGTTCCCCCACATTAGGCACAGTATAGTTCCCCCACATTAGGTGCAGTACAGTTCCCCCACATTAGGTGCATTATAGTTCCCCCACATTAGTTGCAGTATAGTTCCCCCCATTAGGTGCAGTATAGTTCCCCACATTAGGTGCAGTACAGTTCCCCCACATTAGGTGCAGTATAGTTCCTCACATTAGGTGCAGTACAGTTCCCCCACATTAGGTGCAGTATAGTTCCCCCACATTAGGTGCAGTATAGTTTCCCACATTAGGTTCAGTATAGTTCCCCACATTAGGTGCAGTATAGTTGCCCACATTAGGGGCAGTATAGTTGCCCACATTAGGTGCAGTATAGTTCCCCACATTAGGTGCAGTACAGTTCCCCCACAGACCTACAGCCTTCAGCCATATACAGTGTATGGCTGGAGGCTGTATGCATGTTTACTGACCCACTTCAGTGTTCCGACCACCGCTCCACCGGTCCGGGGACCCCGGGGACCGGGGTCACGATCTACTGCTATGGTCTATGGGCGATAGCAGTAGGTCCCAGGACCGGAGGAGCGGAGGTCGGAACACTGAAGATGACATGTCGCTGGTAACTTACCATGCACGAGCGTCCTCCTCGATGCTCTGCTCCGCTCCGCTTTTCTCCTATGGGCGCATGCATGGGACGTCAGTGACGTCCCTGCGTGCGCTACCTCCCGGCGGCCCCATGCGTTTTTAAAGTTAACGCGGGTGCCGCCGCAGAGAGATAACTGCCGGGACATCCTTGTGTCCTGAAAAGATTTTTCGGGACACAGGGATGTCCCGAATGTGACTGGGGCTCCCTGCGGGCCCGAGGCCCGGAGCAGGTGCTCCATGAGCGCCAATGATGATCCAGCCCTGTCCAACAGTATACAATAAAATAAATAAATGAACACACATTTTATATATATATATATATATATATATATATATATATATACACACACACACACACAAAATCCCAGGAGAGCTGCACAACTCAGAAAGTAAATGCGTAAATGGTGCACGCTGGTTAGGAGCCTTGGTAAGTGGCCCACAGCTTCATATCAATACCAGATACTAGCAGCACATGGAACTTAGTGCAACATTGGTGAAAATGTATTGCATCATTCCAGTGTTATACAGAAGCAACACTTCTGTGACCTCTCGTCGCCATTTTCAAATAATTGAACATGGGGTTCAAACATTTTGTGAGATTCATATAGTGGAAAACTATATTTTCCATAGGGCTTATAATAATATTGTGTAAATAAATGTACACTGTATTACATACAGGATGTTAATTAGTAAATCAAAGGTAATAATAGATGAAGATCCAATAAATATAAAATCTAATCAACTGTATGTGTCAGACATACTAATTGATCTATATACAGTAAATACAAAATGAATTGATAAAAGACAATAAAATACTACGGCATGTACAAGCAGCATCAGTAACTGTACATATAAGCAAGAAAATGTAAGCATGAGTTTATAGCAGCATAGCTTATCAGTATAAATTCTATTGGTGGAAGCACAAGCTGAATAGCAGAGCAATAAATTCCTTATAGGTGGGGAAAAAAACACTGTATAGAGCCGGGCCAGTGGGCCAGTTTGACCTCCCCAGTTCAAATAGTTACATATCTATCGATCTATCTATCTATCTATCTATCTATCTATCTATCTATCTATCTATATGTTAATGTTATGTTTATTTAGTGTGCACTGTTGGATCTGCACAAGTAAGCACCAAAACATGTTGTCCATTTGTTCCAAATAAATTGTTAGGTCCTGTGTGTTTGTGGTGATTCCATACTTCCAATGCAAGCTTAGCAGCAGCGCTCATACCAGATCCCCTTTTTTCCTTTGCTATCTCTAATATGAAAGGGGTTATTGTATGTTTTTTAAACCTTTATTAAACTTTTTATTACACATTATTAGTCCCCTTAGGGGACTTTTAGGAGGAATCATTAGATTCCTCAAAAAGATAAATTCGGGGTGGTTTGGAGGGATGGTGCGAAAAGAACCCTGGGTGATAGATGAGTGCTTAGGTTTTATGTCAGAACAATATTTCTCTTTTCTATGTATATGATTTATTGTGTGTGCCCAGTAACGCTGATGCTGGAAGGTAAAGCAAGGGTTAACCACACTACTCACACGTGATGCAGAGGTCACACTGATGTTAGGTCAACTTTAAAGGAGAACTCCAGGCAAAATGTATTTAGCCCCTATCCACAGGTCCGACAGTTGAGACCCCCATGATCTCTGGAATGAGACACCGGCTCTGAGTGAAAAGCGTGTGTCGTCTACCGGTAGAAGACATGCGCTCTATTCAATTCTATAGGAACGCTGATGATAATTGAGTACTGTACTTCGGTCCTTCTGCGCTCCCATAGAAATGAATGGAGCACGTGCCATCTGCAACATGCACTCCTCACTGAGAGCCGGGGTTCCGTTCCGGAGATCGCAGGGGGTCACAGCGGCCAGACCCCACAAAATCAGCTACCTTCACCCTATCCTGTAGATAGGGAATACGTTTTGGTTGGAGCTCTTCTTTAAGGGCCAACATCACATGACAGGTATAGGTCTCCGTTGATATGGAATCCTGTGCAGAAGACAATTAAAGGGGTTATCCAGGAAAAAACTTTTTCAATCAACTGGCTCCAGAAAGTTAAACAGATTTGTAAATTACTTCTATTAAAATGTTTTAATCCTTTCAGTACTTATGAGCTTCTGAAGTTAAGGCTGTTCTTTTCTGTCTAAGTGCTCTCTGATGACACCTGTCTCGGGAAACGCCCAGTTTAGAAGCAAATCCCCATAGCAAACCTCTTCTAAACTGGGCGTTTCCCGAGACAGGTGTCATCAGAGAGCACTTAGAAAAGAACAACCTTTACTTCAGAAGCTCATAAGTACTGAAAGGATTATAAATAATTTACAAATCTGTTTAACTTTCTGGAGCCAGTTGATATATATAAAAAAGTTTTTTCCTGGAATACCCCTTTAACTACTTCAGTTACACCCCTTTGAAGCCTCTGCTTCGGTGAGCACCTTTTGAGATTACACTAGAAAGCCCAAAAGTCTTATACAGCAATCCCCCGACCTACGATGGCCCCAACATACAATCATTTCAACATACGATGGCCTCTCAGAGCCCAGACCATCATATGTAGAAGGCAGCATCAACATACGCTGCTTCTGTGTGTCGGGGCCATCGCAAAAATGGCTATAGGCAGCGCTGACTGCTTCATCTGCCACCGGATAGCCGTTTAATGTGCCCCATGTGCCCTGCTGAATGATACTTACATGTCCCCGCCACTTTGGCCTGTCATTTCGCCACTCCTCTGCTGCTGCTGCCCTGCGCCGTTGCTCTCTGTCGCCGTCATCACATGATATGGTAGCAGAGGAGCGGCGAACTGATGGACCGGAGTGGCGGGGACATGTGAGTATAATCCATGGTACAAATCCCTCAACATATGATGGTTTCAACAAACGATGGTCCGCCTGGAACCAATTACCATTGTTTGTTGAGGGACCACTGTACTTATTCAGAACAAGTCGGGATCAGGGACCAATTCATATCCTGGGATAGACCCTACTGCCAAATCCAAAGCTCCTTAACAAGTCAATCCATATTCCAAGTCAAGTTTACTTAAAGGGGTACTCCAGTGGAAAACTTTTTTTTTTTTAACAACTGCTGCCAGAAAGTTAAACAGATTTGTAAATTACTTCTATTAAAAAATCTTAATCCTTCCAGTACTTATTAGCTGCTGAATACTACAGAGGAAATTATTTTGTTTTTGGAACACAGTGCTCTCTGCTGACATCACGAGCACAGTGCTCTCTGCTGGCATCAGTTGTAAAAAATATCTAAAAATTCCAACGGAGTACCCCTTTAATCACTAAAATATTGCAACAAACACTTTTCCCCTGCACACTGCCTTGACCCTTGCAGCGCTTACAGCCTTGGACTTGCAATGAACTGTTACTGCTGTTTACATCTGAAAGTTTTAGACTTGCGTTGGACCTTCTGCTTTTCTCCCTTTGTTTGGTTAACTGCAAGCACCACAGAACAAGGGGCACCTTACCAACATCAACATCGCACAGTATACTGGAACACACCCTGAGGGATTTACACCAACTGCAGCCCTCTATTGATAAAGCTGTGCACACCCAGGGCCAGATTACATTGGACTTCCACATCTCTAGCAGCACTAATGACATACTAGGAGCACTACTACTCCCAGCAGACAACACCCAGGGCCAGATTACATTGGACTTCCACATCTCTAGCAGCACTAATGACATACTAGGAGCACTACTACTCCCAGCAGACAACCCCCTGGGTCACCACTTGTGCACTACAAAGACGAGCCCTAAAGCACTAGCGTGTCTGTACAATACAACAGACAGTGCTTGTGTGAGTCACATTTACCTTCTTTCTTAGTTTTGAGTTTGAAGAATAAATTTATCAGGGTCAGAAGGGTAACAAAAAACCTAGTGCATTTCTTGCTGTGAGAGTAAAACTTAACTGGCACTTTGTGTGCCCCTTTTAGATAGATACAATGCCACTGATTAGACAATACTATGACCACCCCTGCTTACCACTGGCTACATTTACCACTAGTCCACTACCTTTACCTGCTATCTGATGGTTACAACTACCACTAGTCCACCACCATCTGCTCTCCGCTGGCAACATCTACCACTAGTTTATCACTGTCTGCTCTCCACTGGCTACAACTACCACCAGTCCATAACCCCTGCTCCCTGCTGGCTACAACTACCACTAATTCACCACTGTAAGACTCACGTTTCAGAAGACAGGAACCCCGGTGGATGTGGATCCGCTGGACCTGTGTGGCAGATGACTCAGACTATACCAGGGAGCAGAGTCTAAGGTGCCACTGATTTTAACCAGAGCCCGCCGCAAAGCAGGATGGACCTGCTGCGGTAGGTGGCACCCAGGTCGCTACCCCTGGCACGGCTCGACCACACAGGCGGCTGAGGAGATATGAGGCACAAGAGGGATAAGACAGCTTAGGTCAGCAAGGTCAGGTCACGAAGTAGAGGATCAGATACACAGCAAGGCAATAACAGGAATGCTTTCTCTCATGCTCAAGGCAACAAAGATACGTCAGGGAAGGTAGGAGGGTGGAGGAATTTATCAATGAGCCACAGGTGAATTACACTAATCAGCGCACTGGCCCTTTAAATCTTAAAGCTCCGGCACGCGTGCCCTAGGGGACGGAGACACGCTCGCCGGAGCAGGGAGGCAGAGGCGGGGGCAAGAGAAACACCAGGTGAGGCTCCCACGCGATGCGAGTCCCAGCCCTGCCGGCAGCAGCAGATAACAGGACCATGCGCTCACAGCCAGCGTGTGTGGCCGGAGCACATAATGTAACAGTACCCCCCCTTTGGTCTCCCCCTCCTTTTACGAGTCAGAAAACTCCTGAGAAGGTCACAGTCTAGGTTATTCTCCTCAGGCTCCCAAGATCTCTCCTCAGGACCATAACCCTCCCAGCCCCCCAAAAAATTGTTTACCTCTCACAATTTTTGTAGCAAGAATCTCTTTAATCTTGAAGATGTCAGAAGAGCCGGAGACATGTGTAGGGAAAAGATTCTTCTGAGAAAACGGGTTTATGACAAGAGGCTTGAGGAGAGAGACGTGGAAGGAATTCGGAATATGTAACGTAGCAAGTAGACAGAGTTTGTAGGAGACAGGGTTGATTTTGTGTAGAATCTGGAAGGGACCAAGGTAGCGAGGACCGAGCTTGTAACAGGGGATCTTGAAGCGGATGTACTTGGATGAAAGCCACACCATGTCATTAGGAGAGAAGGATGGAGGAGGTCTTCTACTTTTATCCACTTGCGCCTTCATGCGTGAAGAAGCCTGGGATAACGACTGTTGGGTCTATTGTCAGATGTTAGAGAAGTCACGGACCAGCTCATTAACAGCAGGCACACCGGAGGAAACTGGGAGAGGAAGAGGAGGACGGAGATAGAGTCCGTAGACAGCAAAAAAGGAGGATGACCTCCATGACTTGGAATCCTTATGATTATATGAGAATTCAGCCCAGGGGAGAAGGTCAACCCAATTGTCTTGGCAAGCTGAAACAAAATGCCGAAGATAAGTCTATAGGATTTGATTAACCCTTTCACCTGACCGTTGGACTGAGGGGGGTAGGCCGAGGAGAAGTCCAGACTGTTACAATCGGCTCGCCAGAACTTAGAGACAGACTGCACACCTCGATCCGAAACAATATGATGAGGAAGACCATGTAAACAAAAGACATGCAACAAGAAGTACTTTGCCAGCTGTTGGGCAGAAGGAAGACCTGGTCGAGGAATGAAATGAGCCATCTTGGAAAACTGATCTACAACGACCCAGATGAAAGTGTTAATATGAGATGGAGGCAAATCGGTGATGAAATCCATGGCGATATAAGACCAGGGAGTTACCGGAATGGGTAAAGGCTGTAAGAGTTCTGCACGTCTCTGTCGAGGAGTTTTCTCAAGGGCACAAGTTTCACAGGAATGAACAAAGTCAGAAACATCAAGTTAAAGATGGGGCCACCATTAGTGCTGGGAGATAAGAAGTAGAGTCTTGCATATTCCAGGATGTCCTGCTGTCAAGGAAGAATTACCCCATTTCAGGACCTTGTTTCTCAATCTGGAAGGCACAAAGGATTTTCCTGGAGGAACTTTCTGAATTTCGGCAGGAGTGTCAAGAATCAAATGGTTAGGAGGAATAATATGCCTAGGCATGGAGTCCAAACCAATGACATCAGCGGACCTGGAGAGAGCATCAGCCCTGATGTTCTTGTCTGCTGGACAGATGTGAATGAAGAAGTTGAACCTAGAAAAGAACAGTGACCACCTTTCCTGGCGGGGGTTCAAATGCTGAGCAGACTGAAGGTATAGAATATTCTTATGGTTGGAGTAGATGCTGACCGGATGAGAAGAACCTTCCAATAAATGTCGTCATTCCTCCAAAGCTAGCTTGATAGCGAGGAGTTCACGATCTCCTCTCAGCCAGAGAGAAGGTCTTGGAGAAGAACCCTCAAGTAACAGTCTTGCCCTTGGCATTTTTCTGAGTAAGAATGGCACCCGCTCCAATAAATGAGGCATCAACCTACAAAGCAAAGGGCCTCTCGGGATCAGGTCTTGTAAGTACGGCAGCAGAGGCAAAGGCAGACTTAACAGGAAAAGGCCTCTTCATCTTCTTGAGGCCAAGACTTAGGATTAGATGCCTTCTTAGTGAAAGCCACAATTGGAGCAACCAAGGATGAAAAATGTGGGATACATTAACGATAATAGTTTGCGAATCCCAGAAAGTGTGGAATAGCACGTAGGCCCGAAGGATGAGGCCAATCCAACACTGCAGACAAGTTATCTGGATCCATCTGCAGGCCCTGAGACAATGTAGCTAAGAAATGGAAGACTAGATTTCTCAAACATGCATTTCTCCAGTTTGCCGTAGCGATGATTCCTCCGTAGTCGCTGAGGAACCAGACAAACATGAGTACGATGCTCCTCTAAGTTGGAAGAGAAGATCAGGATATCATCTAGGTATACGACAACACAGGTGTAGAGAAGATCACAGAAGATATCATTGACAAATTCTTGAAAAACGTCTGGAGCATTGCAGAGACCAAAAGGCATTACGAGATACACAGAATGTCAGTCACGAGTATTGAAGGACATTTTCCATTCATCTCAATTGCGGATACGAATGAGGTTATACACTTCATGTAAGTTCAACTTGGAGAAGACCTTTGCACTGTGTAGACAGTCAAAAAGTTTTGAGATAAGAGGTAGAGGGTAACGCTTCTTGACCGTGATTTTGTTAAGTCCCCTGTAGTCGATGCATGGACGGAGTGAGCCATCCTTTTTTCCAACAAAGAAGAAAGTCCCTTTTGGAGATTCTCCTGGATATACTCAGCCATGGCTTTGGTCTCAGGAACCAATAAAGGGTGTATTCTTCCACGAGGAGGAGTGGTATCAGGCAGTAGATCAATAGGGCAGTCATAAGGACGATGTGGAGGCAGAGACTCAGCCTGTTTCTTGCAGAAAACATCAGGGAAATCTTAGTAAGATGGTGGCAGGCCAGGTGAAGGAGGAGGACGAAAAACAATTTTAGACTGAACTGATTGGATGCAAAGATTTTGACAGGATTGTCCCCAATGAATAATCTCTCCAATTCTCTAATCCAGTTACAGAGAATGGCGTTGCAGCCAAGGAAAGCCAAGAAGAATCTCTGAAGTACAGCGTGGCAGAACATAGAATTCAATCTTTTCTTTGTGCAATACTCCCACCACATGACAAGAGATTCAGTACAGAAGTGAACCATACAGTCCAGATTTTGTCCATTAACAGAGGAACAAGGGCTTGGCAAGCCGAGAAAGAGGAAGATGATACTTGTGGGCCGGACCAAAGAAGCATCAATAAAGTCACCTGCTGATCCAGAATCCAAAAATGCTGTAGCACTGAAGGAAGACTTGGCTGAAGTGAAGACTTGTACAGAAATCTTTAAGCGTGGAGGGGTTGTATTCACACCCAGGGACGCCTTTCCCACAAACCCTAGGTGCGAGCGTTTCCCGGACACTTTGGGCAAGCTGTACAGTCCTTAAGGAAGTGCTTGCACAATACAAGCACAAATTCTTACTACGTTGTTGTGACCTCTCCTGTTGCGTAAGACGAGAACGATCCACTTGCATAGCCTCTTCGGCAAGAGGTGCAGGAAACTGAAGAGGTGGACGTTGAATCAGAGGTGCTAGACGAGGATATCTCTTTGTTCCGGCAGTTCCTCCTGTCTCTCAGCAAAAACGCACATGAATGCGAGTGGCCAAGTGGATAAGTTCAGTCAAAGAGGATGGAGGATCACGTGATGCGAGGACATCTTTAATCCTGCTTGACAGTCCTTTTTTTGAATGTGGCACACAAGGCTTCATCATTCCATGCAAGTTCAGAGGCAAGAGTGCGGAATTGAATCACGTAGTCACCAATGGAAGAATTCCCTTGACAGAGGTTCAGCAAAGCCGTCTCAGCTGAAGAGGCACGTGCGGGTTCCTCAAAGACGTTGCGAAATCCTGCCAAGAAGGCCGGCAAATTGGAGGATACCGGATCACCACGGTCCCAAAGGGTTGTAGCCCAGGCCAGGGCTTTTCTGGACTAATGACAATGGCCACCTTAGCATGTTCCATCAGAAACTGTTCAGACATGAGCTCCAAGTGCATGGAGCACTGTGTAACGAAGCCTCTGCATGACTTGGAATCCCCATCATAATTGGAAGGCAGTGGAAGACATAGCTGGGAGCCAGAAGACACTGCAGGAACTGGTGGTGGGACTGGGCCAGGTTGCGGCACCTGCTGCTGTTGTGAGGCCAAAAGCTGTCGTTCCCTTAAAAAAATAAAAATTAAAAAATTAAAAAGCTCCCTTAAAAAAATAAAAAAAAAAATAAAAAAAAAACGCCAGAAGAAAAAGCTGTGTGGAAACTTAGCCTGATGGTGTGAAATTCTTGCTCTCCAATACTTTATTCTTCTTAACAGAGAAAAGGGCCTTGAAAGAGAATTCACAGGTGAAGAATTTTCCATCATCCCTATTTGTGAGTGAACAGCTTCAACAACCCCTACTAAAGACGCATTAAATGACTGGCACTGCAAATATAGAAACAACAAGAAAAATACAAAGACCAATGTGCCATGTGTACTTTTACTTTTAAGTTTAAAGGTTTTTAATTTTAAATAAACTAAAAGCTACATTAAATGCATAGAAAAGAAAAGAAATAAATCAGAAAATTCATAAGGAAAACAGTTTAGACTATGCAGAATTTTTTTTTTTAAATTGAAGACCAAATTTGGTATTTTTGGAATTTTTGCATAAAACACCAGAGGAGGCTGTAACTTATGTATGTAATGAAAACAGGATTGTCATAGAACAAGGATTATATGTACTAGATCATAATAGAAGGATAATACATATAGTGATATCACAGCATGGGAATACAAAGCATAGCATCATAATGCAGGTGCCATGTTTACGGGAGGGAGGAATGCAAGAATTATAAAATTATTAAAAAGATAAGAACATGGCCCTTAAAACCAATGCAAAATAATACTTGATCTCAGACCACCCTTTAAAGGGGTACTCCGGCACTAAGACATCTTATCCCCTATCCAAAGGTCACGGGGGCCGGAGCATTGTGACTTCACGGCCCCGCCCCCCTGTGACGTCACGCTCTGCCCCCTCAATGCAAGCCTATGGGAGGGGGCGTAACAGCTGTCCCCAGTGGCGGGACCCCCGTGATCAGGCATCTTATCCCCCATCCTTTGGATAGGGGATAAGATGTCTTAGCGCCAGAGTACCCCTTTAATCATTACACTTGTCTCTAATAAATAAGATCTGCTCACTTTACAAACAGTATTATTTTGCTGTTTCTCTAACTGCTCTGACTGTGCTCATATAATGGAACCTGCCTCTCACCGATTGTTCTCGGGCTCAATCTACCGCAATGTAACAGGGCACATTTCCCTTTCCTTTGGAAGATCAAAGGATGGCAATAATTTACTACAAATAGTATATTTATTGTATCTATTTGGTTTATAAGTCTTTCAGAGTTAATGCACATAATATCTCCCAAGAGATGATATGAATGGGAAGTTATCATGGCTCATTTTACACAGCCCTGACCGGAGCTTACTGGTAGAACATCTTGTAGATTATGTTTAGGTGGGAGATTTGAATATCTTATCCCGGGTATCACGGGTGACGGTAGACAGGATTGCTGGTAGGAGCTGCTGATCTGTAAATCTGTAGTGTACAAGGTACAGTCTCCTAACTGGAGGAGAGGGCACAATAACAAACCTCCACACGTACGCACTACAAGATAATATAAATGAGTTTCCTGCTTTTATGCAAATGAAACTTATGCAACATCCTAATATATCGTGTTCTTTAATTCCTCCTGTATTTGATGTCTATATTTATCATTGTATGGAAACTTTTTAACGTTCAGAGGTTGACAAAATCTTTCCAAGATTGCAGCATATTAATCAAAATAGGGCACTTGAAGAATGCTTTCTTTCACAGACAGCAAGCAGATGGTAAGAAAAAAACATAGTATATTAGAAAGCTAGACTCCCTTTCATTATACAGGCATTCAAGGAAACCTGCCATCACTTTCGTTCTGCCTGAAACATGCTGTCACCGGGGAGGTCACATGATGCTTCTGCTTGCCTCTTCAACCTTGATTGATAGATTTCTCCTTATTTCAAAACAATGGGAGATCTGTCATTCAAAGCTGGTGGGGCTGGTATAAACCGCCGAGGACAACACTGATGACTCAGGCAGCATGAAAGGGATGGCAGTTTCCCTGCTCTATTTACTAACTGGACAAATGTGTGTAGGTTCATAAAAATAAAAGAAGCAACATCCTGCTTAATAAATTTCTCCCAACTATAGCTAACGATATATATATTGATTTCTGGGGTTAACACACACTTCAGTGTGCAATAAAAGTATTTATACATTTTTTTAAAGCTTGTCTCAATGTAAAGTGGTAAAATTATGAGTCTCCCTTATAAATAAAGCAATGCCATACAAATCATTGATACATGCAAAAACTCATCTGACTGTAAGCCATGGGCGTACCTAGAGCATTTGGCACCCGGGGCGGACCCTTTGTTTGGCAAGGTCTGTCATGGAGTCAGGTTATTTGGGTGTCAGTTGGCTAACAGTTTGTGTTTTTGGCTTCTAAAAACTAAAGTAGGGATTGGATAGGGCAGTGTCAGGGCTGACAGGTAGCGTTCAGTTTCCCTTGGCTTATTTCCCAGGTCAGTATGTTTAGCTAATATGCGGGCCTGGTCATAAGTCAGTGTTGGCTTATTCTTCAGAGCAAGCATAGTGGCCATAGATAGTCCTTACCAGGCAGCACCTTCCGCCACAACTAGTTAGTAGATTCTATTGTCATAGGGTCCAAATTAGGGTCATGAGGGTCAGGGTAGTTATGGTGGGGTATGGTTTGGAGGTTTCTGCATTTCTACTAATTAACCTACCAGGTTATATGTTCTGTTATATGTTCCTCTAAAGGCCTGCCCTCGGTCGCGGTTATGGGCACAATTCAACCGCTGTTTTTTAGGTTTAATCTTTTCATGCAGGTACGTAAACGTTTGCGACACGAACTCGAGTGGAAGCCCTGAACACAAGTGTTAAGCCTATCAGGCTGTGTTTGTGCAAGGGGCTGGAATATTCTGCCCCTAAACTAATAGGCGGGCTATAGGGGTTTTGGGTGGGGGCAGGTTTATATAACACTTCCTGCTCCCACTAGCAGGGCGTGCGTGACATTTTCCGGATCCCTCCCAACCCGCGCTATATTTTTCAATTTCTTTAATTTATTATAGGGTATGCCCTCTAAAGGCCTGCCCTCGGTCACGGTTATGGGCACAATTCAACCGTTGTTTCTTAGGTTTAATCTTTTCATGCAGGTACGTAAACGTTTGCGACACAAACACGAGTGGAAGCCCTGAACACACAAATGTATTTTAATTTTTTATTTTATTTTTTTACTTCAGTCCTGGTAGTGCGGCAGGGTCCCGGCTGTGTTTTACAGCCAAGTCCCTGCTGCGATCTCGTGGGTGCACTGGGCAGCAGCTGTGGAGCTGGGGAGAGGAGCCACCCTCCAGCCACCATCTTGACTCATCAAGCCCCCATGGTTGGGCTGCAGGTGTCTGATGAGTCTATTAATGCCCCCTAATATTTCAGATACCTAAAGAGTTACTGGGGCATCAGCGCAGATATTAAGTACTAGTGTAAGTAGCAAGTACCAGGCAGTCAAGGAGTACAGGTACATCCTGGCTCCTCTAGGGACATCTAATGTTTCAACCTAATATACACAATTTTATATGTACAATTAGGCTACACAAAAAGTGTTAAAAAGTTGAAATAATAATAAAAGTAAACTTCAAGTTTTAATATTGGCTTTAATTGCTATATGTTGCACCATATACAATTATTTATATAAAATAGAGTTTTTGTTCTGAGCAGAATTTTACTTGCTTTTTCCACCTGACAAGTTTATAATGTTAGTCTTTACATCTGTACAGATGATAGCAATCACCCTCTTGAAGATGGAATTAATAATAGTTGGAGGCAGTGTGAACAGCACAGACAAAAATATAAACTCTAAGGATGATGAGAATAGTAGAAAGGGGATTCCTGAAACATGCTGTTTTGTTCCTATTAGCTTAGCTCAGCTACAAGCAGAATCTTGTAATATAAAGAAAAAAAGCTGAAGGCCATAAAGGATTCAAGAATCACAAACTCCCATGCATTGTAACAAATTACTAAAAACAAAGAATATTTAATTATACCTAATTAACACTAGAGAAATGAAATGTGTTTGGAAGATAATTTACATCTTTGTTATGTACACGCATCTTAAGCTTGATATATGGCAGAAAGAAAAGTTCTTGCCATCCATTGGTTACTTACTGCATATAGTTGTATTTAATTCTCTTGTAAGTTGTGGATACATGTAGAGAGTCTACAACTCTTAGCAAGAATTATAGAATCACCAAACTCAGAATATGTTCACCAGCTTTTTTTTTTCTTCATACAAAATCCACAAATCCCCAATATAACATAAATCAATGCTCGATTAACCTCTTTTGGACCTCCCATATGGATCTTTATGGCTACTACTGAGCTACTGAGAAAAGAGCTTAAGGAGGCACTGAAGCATGTCTAGCCAAACCAACAGGTACATATCAACCACTTAATTGCGATACCACTGTGAGGAAAGTCTTATTGAATCATGGAAAATCCAAACCCAATTCAGGAAGCCTTCTCAAGAATGGGTCAATTGACAGTGGCAGTTGGGGTAATTCACAGACCATGTGCAGGGTAGGAATTATACAATGGCAATTTACACTGCACCAGCTGGAACAGTCCAAGAACTGGGCGGGATGCACATAAACCATTGAGGATCTATAAATTAGAGTTCCTGACTCAACATTAGTCTTTATTAAGAAACTGTATATACAACTGAGAATAAGGCAATTTGGGGGACACTTCTACATTATTAATGTACACATTATAATCCATGTAATTAATTATGGTTTTCCATTGTGTCTATAAAACATGTCAGATGTCCATGACTTTTAAATACATTGTCAAAAAACAAGTGTGGTGGCCCAGTACAGGAGTTGCACCCCTGTACCCTTGCTGTCCTGTCAGGTGGTCTGTATTGCGAGTCCCTCTTTACCCTATGCAATTTAAATGGTTAAACGGGGCAGGATACACTACCTGTATAGGGGGTATTGTGAGCTCATTTGAATATTTAATTTAAATGGTTAATTAAATCTAATATTATCTATTGTAATGTATATATACTATTATGTGCCTTTAATTACTGTTGCCATGTGTTGTAACCAAGGAAGGTACCAGTGATCATGTGACTTATAATGTGACCTGTGGGACCCCTCCAAATTCTCCCCAAATAAACCCTTGGAGGAGCTAACTAGTGAGTTCTATGCATGCTTAGGAACAGTAAGATCAAGTCCTGAGAGAGTGTCTGGTGTTCTGTGGAGGCCCAAGGCCTACCACGCAGCCACGCTTCCACTAATCCAGTACCCCACAGGTGTACATCAAAACCTGGTAAGCTACATATGGGGTAAAGTGAGACTAGTCAAGCAAGTCAAGATCAGTCTGTATACAGTCAGGATGGGCCTGCAGCAAATTGTCCAAATCCAATATAAGTCCCAGCGAGACCTAGAGTCTCTGAAGTCACTGGTCACCTTCTTGGAACTAACTGAGCTGTCAAGACTATTACACCTGTCTACCTTAGTAAAGCTGCTGTTGTTCCGTAACTTGGTGTTGGAGTAATAATTTCCCCCGTGCCTAGTCCAGGATCCATCAGCATACCTACGGGTGGTGCAGAGGATAAACCACGCTCTGGCGTCACGATCACAAGGGGTTAATGCCATCTGCCCCTAGGGTAATAACATCTGCCCTCATCACACCCTCACCACACAAGAAGAAAATGAGGTTGGCAACCTTGCTAGTATTATTAGTAGTTATGCTGATGGAGACACCTATGAAGCTATAGATACTAACAGCTTCGATTTAGTCTCATTTCTACTTTCTTCTCAACTCATGATCATGGTTACACTCTTTCCAAAGGCCAGGTGTGATGTCATAAGAGTATTTTTACAATTGTTTTGCATATTTGTAGTTTATAGGCAAGCCTCATTGGTTGAGAACAACACTTTGTATTCTTCACATTTGATATCTGGTGAACTGGCTTTACCTTGCATGTCTGTCACATTTACATTTTATTACCTTGCATCACCCAAGGCACGTACATGTCTCAAACAAAGTCTTTATTCAGCACATATGAACATTTTGCACTGTGTCAAGCCAGGTTTCATTGATAAACAGCTTGATAAAAGGCTTTAGTGCTGAAAAACATGAGTTGTATTTCCTCATTCTACACTGAAGGAATCAATTTTGCTGGCTTCATATCTACTATCATGTGACTTGACAGGAAGACTGAGCTTGGTACTGAATGATAAACAGTCATAACATATTCTAATGAAATATCCGCATATCTGTGCATTTCCATTAAGATGCAGTAGTAGGTCTTTGCTAAGAAACCCAGAGGCAGCTAGGCATTTCATCTACAGCAGCTGTTTGGAGATGACCTAATTTTAACCGCTTATCAGTCCTGTTTGTTGGTTGATATAATTTAGATGTGTGGTGCTGGCCTGGGTAGAAATTGAAGAAATAGATGAACCACAAACAAATACTTATGGGCATTTATCTGTACACTTTATTAACAAGCTACTTTTGCAATAAACCCTTTAGGAGCTCTGTTTTATATTTTCCTGCAGACATTCAGATTCTAGAGCTGTACATGCTGTATTCAAATCAAACTACGAACCATTATAGTAAAAATGTATAGAACATAATTTTGCTTTCCTTGAGTCTGAAGGCAGCACAGAAAGGTTAATAGCTTCATCCAGGACCACCCAACTAAAAGAACAATGAAGAATTAACCAATCCCAGGCCATGCCTGGTTACATATATCCATCAGAACCCCTTCCACTCCGTGTTAATGAATAGACTCAGTTCTGATGCAGCAAACAAAGGGGGGGGGGGGGAATACTTAATTAATTAAATGCAGCATTAAGCGCCCCTGTGCTAAAGGCTGGATGCGTGCCCTGGATGTCTAGCCTGTAGTTCCTCACGAATTTCAAACTTGTTGACCACAAAGCCGCATTACATATCTCCTGGATAGACACCTGCGCTCTCTCCGCCCAAGACGTAGCTGTGGCACGGGTTGAATAAGCTTTAATGGAGACTGGGGGGCTCAACTTCCGCTTTGTTGTAGGCCTCTAGGATTGTGGATTTCAGCCATCTTGCCAGAGTATCCTTGGCAACTTTTTTTCCTTTCCTGGCTCCAGCAAATTCTCGTCCACCCAGAACTGCTTTGTCCTGTATAGGTAACACACTAGAGCTGATGAGACAGCCAGGTTTTGGAAGAGTCTCTCTTCTTCATTCTGTGGTTCTTGCAGGAATCTTGGTAGGAGAATCTCCTTGTTAACATTCACCTCTGAAGTCACCTTGACTCCTTCTGGCACGAACCTGAGGAACAGATCCCTTGATGAAAGGGCTTGGATCTTCCCCAGCCGCTTAGCCGATGTTCTGGTGACCAGAAACGAAACCTTGTATGACAACCACTTTAGGTCTACTTCTTGTAGAGGCTCAAAGGTAGGCGTTGTCAGATCCTTTAAGATGAGGGTGAGATCCCACGCAGACACTGGAGGCTGGATTACTGGTCTCAGTTGCTTCAAAGCCTTGAAGAATCTGGCAATCACCGGATGACCAGCAAGTCTTCCATCCGCAAAAGAGTTGATAGCTGTCAAATGAACTCTTAAAGTGTTGGGTCTCAAACCATTGTTGAAGCTGTCTGGCAGGAACTCCAAGATCACTGGCATGGACACCTCATCCCGACTCTTCTCCTTTCTCCAAGACGTGAACTTTCTCCAAAGCTTGGAGTACAGGGCATTGGTGGATCTTCTCCTTGCTGCTAGAAGAGTGGATATGACTTCATCCGACAGACCAGTCATCCGGAATTTAGCTCTCTCAAACTCCATGCAGTTAAGTTTCTCTGGCTGTGGATGAAGAAAACCTTTCTGGATCAGGAGGTCTCTGTGGAGAGATACCTGCCCCTCGACATCCGAAGCAGTATTGGAAACCAGACTCTTCTCGGCCAGTAGGGAGCTATCAGGATGACATCTGGCTTGTCCACTAAGATCTTCCTGATCACCCGACCTATCATCACTGGAGGAGGAGAGAGATAAATATGGAGACCTTTCCAGGATACCATGAGGGCATCCAAGATGTCCGGATGGTCCTGATGATTCAGAGAAGCAAAACTGGAGATCTTCCGATTTTCTCGTGTGGCCATCATGTCGATGTCCGGTAGACCCCATCTGTTCACCAACTGTTGGAAATATACCATATTCAGAGACCATTCATTCGGGCTCAACATTGACCGACTCAGATGATCCGCCCTCACATTCAGGACGCCCTTTATGTGCACCGCTGAGATGCTGGGAACAGTCCTCTCTGCCCCCCCCCTGCTTGTTCAAGTAAAACACAGTAACCGCGTTGTCTGTCTGAACAAGCAGGGGTTTGTTTCTCAGCAAAGGGCTGAAGTGTAGCAGAGCTAATCTTACCGCCCTCATCTCTCTCAAGTTGGATGACATCTGCGACTCTTCCTGGGACCAGCACCTCTGCACCCAATGGTCTGCTACATGGGCTCCCCAACCCGACTTCGAGGCATCTGTTGTAACCAGGATGTTGTCTGAAGACTTGAAGCTGCATCCTGAAGTAAGGTTCTTCTTGATCAGCCACCATCTGAGACTGTTCCGCGTATGCTGAGACAACCTGAGGGAAGAAGATAAAGATTCTCCTGTCCCAGGCAGCCAAAACTTCTTTCTGGAGGTCTCTCATATGAGACTTGGCCCAAGGCACCGCCTCTATTGCTGCAGTTAAGAGGCCTAAAGTTCTCATCCCAACTCGAATGGACACCTGCGGAGCGTCTATGACCTGAGCCACCTGTGAGGTAAGGAGAGTGATCTGTTCTGGAGGCAGGAACAACTTTGGTTGCTGGGAGTCGATGATAAACCCCATGAATCTCTTCCGGGTTGCTGGTGTCAAGTCGGACTTCCAGTAATTGATCAGAAAACCCACCTCTTGTAGCATTCGCAGAGTCACCTGAAGCGGATAGTTCAATTCTTCTGGAGACTTCACTATCAGGAGCTAGTTGTCCAGGTAGGTGACCAGGTGTATCCCTTGCAGACGAAGGGCTACTACCACTGCTATGGCCACCTTTGTGAACACCATGGGTGCAGAGGACGGTAGAGACCGGAATTGGTAGTGCTGTATGTCTTGATCCATCTTGATGGGCACCCTGAGATACTTCCTCGAAGTGGGATGAATTGACACGTGTAGATAGGTGTCCATAAGATCTATGTATGCTATGTAAGAACCCTTCTGTATAATATGGACTGTCGATTTTATAGTCCCCATATTGAACTTCTCTTTCTTCAGAAACTGATTGACGAATCTGAGATCGATCACCAGCCGAAACTTGTTTTGTGGCTTGGGAACTGGAAGGAGTAGATGCCTTGTCCTCTTTCTTCTTGAGGTACTTCTTCCAAAGTTTCTTTTTGAAGGAACTCCCGAATTAACTGAAAAATAACCGGATTTTCCATATAATTCAACACAAACCTCGGCCGAGGACAATGGAGGAGAACCAGCTTGTATCCCGCACTGATAATGCTTAGGACCCACTTTTCTGTTGTGATGTTTTCCCAAGCTGGCAGGAATCCTAAAAGCCTTGAGCCCAATGTGGACTGACCTTTGGCATCAGAAATCCTGTTTGGACTGGGAGCCTTCTGACTGCTTCTTTTTGCCTTTGGCCTGCTGTCCCCTTCTGAATCTTCTGTCCCTATTCTGGAACTGTCTACTTCGGAAAGTGCTTTGACTTTTGGGCCAAAAGGACAGAAAAGGCTTGCACTTCAGAGGCTGGGGGAAGGAAAACCCCTTACTTTCTTTAGCAGACTCCAGGATCTTCTCCAACTGCAGACCAATCAAAAGCTTTGGTTGAACAGGAAGTGCACACAAATTCAACTTTGAGGCTACATCTCCTGACCATGGCTTCGGCCACATGGCTCTCCTGGCTGCGTTGGTCACTGCTAAGTTCTTGGATGATACATGCAGGACGTCCAGAGGGAAATCACACAGGAACTCTGCTACCATCTTGAGTGAAGCGACTTGCCCGGATAACTCCTCCCTAGGCGCTCTCTGCTCGATGTCTCGACCCAGTTGACTGAGCTACAATCTCAGAGCTCTGGACACCGGAACCGTGGCAAGCAATGTTTTACACAGCACAGCTGAATTCAAGTAACCTTTTTTCAACAAGATATACATTTTCCTGTCAAGGACATCTTTAAGAACAGAAGAATCTTCAGACGGCAACAGCGTTTTTTTTTTCTTTTGGAAAGTTTCGCCACAGCAGCATCAATTTTTCCAGGGGTTTCCCACTGTTCTGATTTTAGCACCGGATGGCATGAGAATGCCCTGGATTTCTTCTTTGGGAAGTAAAACAGGCTCTCCTTGTCCTGTGTTGAAGACTCATCCTGCTTTACCTCCATAATGTCCTTCACTGCCTTAATCAATTTATCGATCTGTTCTTTCTTGAACAGGTAGTTGTCCTCGGTGATGGCATCCTCTGAGTCAGATGATGATTCTGAAGTCTCAGATTCCGAGGAGGAGGACTCAGATACTTGATGGCTGGAGTGTGGCTGACTCCTTCTCCTTTTACGTACAGGCTCCTGACTAGCCATGTGCTGCCTAAACTAGGAGAAAAATTGCTTGGCTTCTGTAAGAAAAGAAGATGGATCCTTAGCAGGGGAGCAAACAAAGCACATATTAGACTCCGACCCATCTGGAAGTACCTGGAGGCAGGAAATGCAGCATACAGTAGTGCAATTCTGGCATATATCTCCCGAAGTATAATCCGGCTATGTTGGGCTGCATGCCGAGCATACTCTGTTCTTGGATTTAGATCTTCTCTTGCGAGAACTTGTCCCAGAGTGGCTAGTTATCTGTAAGACATAATACGCACAATAAGTTACCAAATACGCATGGACTCATGCAGGGTAACCGTACAGCAATAACCAAGACAATAGTGTTTTAGTAAGCACAGCATTACACACTATAATAATGACAGGAATCAGCTCTTTTTTTAAGTGATATGGCGAGTAAGGCATATCAAAACAGTATGCTGCTTACAGTATAACAATGAGAACCGTCATCACAATATACATAGAATCCTAAGTGTTATAGTGAGTCTACTGCATCACCCACTTAACCTGCCAAGAGATTTACAGTGAGACTTGCACACTAACTCTGCACACTGCCGCTGGGGGACACTGGTCAAGCCTATCCTAATTACACGGCTGAAAAAGCTCTGTCTGCCGGCACATAAATACATGGAGAAGACTAGCCAAAAGAACACAGCCTTCACCTGGAGAATTCCAAAATTAGCCTGACATGCTATAGATTGGACATGCAAAGATAATTAACAATGCAACAACCGAATGGTACATGCAGTAAAGAAAGGTACATGTAGAATAGTGCAATAATAGAACATGTAGCGATAGAAAGGTACATGCAATAACAGAATGGCATCTGCAGTGATGAAACAATACCATGCAGCCAAGAAAAGATGCACACATGCAGCAATACATTGCACCTAAGTAGCAAGCTAGTGAAGCAAAATACCCCTGAATTGCAACATAGCAACAGGCATGACAAGGAATATATCCAGAACCTCGGCTGGTAGCATGGTAAAAACAATAAGGACCCCCATGCATATATACATGTGACCGGCAAAACAGCCCTCCATACCAATTTCCAGCATAAGCAGTGTCCACATACCTTATGTGGGTGGAGGGATATAATGTAACCCTGCAGCGGCCGATTTATCTGCACTTAAGGCCATAACATGTCATGGCCATGCAGAGGGGTCCCACGAGTAATTCCCCCCAGTCAGACGACCCCGCAGGTTCACTGAGACTGCGCTTAGGGACCAAATCTAAGAGAAGTTAGGAAGGAAAAGAAAACACATTAGTTGGTGGGCAATAGAAGGCAAGAGCCTGATACTTGTCCCAGAACTGGAGGACAGAAAAAAACACGGAGAGGAAGGGGTTCTGATGGGTGTATGTAACCAGGCATGGCCTGGGATTGGTCAATTCTTCATTGTTCTTTTAGGTGGGCGGTCCTAGGATGAACTGGATGAAGCTATTAAAGGGGTATTCCAGACAAAACCTTTTTTTTATATAAATCAACTGGCTCCGGAAAGTTAAACAGATTTGTAAATTACTTCTATTAAAAAATTGTAATCCTTCCAATAGTTATTAGCTTCTGAAGTTTTCTGTCTAACTGCTCAATAATGATGTCACGTCCCGGGAGCTGTGCAAGATGGGAGAATATTCCCATAGGAACTGCACAGCTCCCGGGATGTGAGTCATCAGAGAGCAGTTAGACAGAAAACAACAACTCAACTTCAGAAGCTAATAACTATTGGAATGATTAAGATTTTTTAATAGAAGTAATTTACAAATCTGTTTAACTTTCCGGAGCCAGTTGATATATAAGAAAAAAGTTTTTGCCTGGAATACCCCTTTAACCCTTCTGTGCTGCTGGAAGAAGAAAAATGGAAAGATACATTTTTTCATGGTGTAAAAACACGGCTTTACTTGCTGTGTTTGTACAACACAATACCACGAAGAGTGTGATATATCCAGCATTTGGCTGAAACGTCTGGTTAAGCAACATGGTGCCAGGGAATTGTGCCATGCTGCTGTTAAGAAGTAGCAGGAGCTAGTATGGTAAATAGTAAATAATGTGTGTGTGTGTTTGGGGGGGGGGGGGGGGGTCATTTGACTGTTTGTGGACAAGACCCCATGCTTGCATTATAGGGGCAGCACAAAAGTGGTAGCGATAATGATGTTTGGCAAGAAAAGTTGTGCTTGGCCAAGGAAGCCTGGAAGAAAAGATGAGAACTCATGCTGGTACAGTAGAGATAATGGCACATAGAGTGTAATGTTGAGTTGAAAGTGAAAAAAGTTGCAAGTTTTTAAGATGACTATGCTGTAAATGAAAGAATTGCTGTGTTGGCCTTCGATTGCAGCAAGAGAGCATCTGTCAGAACGCCTATGGCGTAGAGGTAAGTATGTGATGGGCAATGTTCCATTGTAAAGGAGTGTGCCCATCCTGGGAGTGCCAGTGACTAGAAATGGGAGAAATCTATAAATCTAGAAAGAGCTCCTGGACTAGGGATCAAGTGAACTGTGGGTAGGTCTTTAAACAAGAGACATTGGGGGAGATTTACCAAAATCTGTCCAGAGGAAAAGTTGCTGAGTTGCCCACAGCAACCAATCAGATTGCTTCTTTCATTTTGCAAAGGCCTTGTTAAAAAGGAAAGTAGCAAAGTGATTGGTTGCTATGGGCAACTCAGCAACTCTTCCTCTGGACAGGTTTTGATAAATCTACAACATTGATTGTATATACTGGATTCCCTGGTCACAATGGTTCTGTCTCAGCACTGAGTTTGGGTGTATTGTAAGCCTCTGGAAGCAGTGTCTAAGACTTTAACCCCTTAAGGACCAAGGACGTACCGGTACGTCCTTGGTCCTGCTCTTCTGATATAACGCGGGGTTACACAGTAACCCCGCGTCATATCATGGCGGGCCCGGCATCATAGTGAAGCCGGGACCCGCCTCTAATAGCGCGCAGCGCCGATCGCGGCGCCGCGCGCTATTAACCCTTTAGCCGCGCGCTCAGAGCTGAGCCGCGCGGCTAAAAGTGAAAGTTCCCGACTAGCTCAGTCGGGCTGTTCGGGATAGCCGCGGCTAATCGCGGCATCCCGAACAGCTGACAGGACAGCGGGAGGGCCCCTTCCTGCCTCCTCGCTGTCCGATCGCCGAATGACTGCTCAGTGCCTGAGATCCAGGCATGAGCAGTCATGCGGCAGAATCGTTGATCACTGGTTTCTTATGAGAAACCAGTGATCAACATAGAAGATCAGTGTGTGCAGTGTTATAGGTCCCTATGGGACCTATAACACTGCAAAAAAAAAGTGGAAAAAAAAAAGTGAATAAAGATCATTTAACTCCTCTCCTATTAAAAGTTTGAATCACCCCCCTTTTCCAATAAAAAAAAAACACAGTGTAAATAAAAATAAAAATAAACATATGTGGTATCACCGCGTGCGGAAATGTCCGAATTATAAAAATATATAATTAATTAAACCGCTCGGTCAATGGCGTGCGCGCAAAAAAATTCCAAAGTACAAAATAGTGCATTTTTGGTCACTTTTTATATCATTTAAAAATTAATAAAAAGTGATCAATAAGTCCTATCAATGCAAAAATGGTACCGTTAAAAACTTCAGATCACGGCGCAAAAAATGAGCCCTCATACCGCCCCATACACGGAAAAATAAAAAAGTTATAGGGGTCAGAAGATGACAATTTTAAACGTATTAATTTTCCTGCATGTAGTTATGATTTTTTCCAGAAGTCCGACAAAATCAAACCTATATAAGTAGGGTATCATTTTAATCGTATGGACCTACAGAATACATAGCAGGTGTCATTTTTACCGAAAAATTTACTACGTAGAAACGGAAGCCCCCAAAAGTTACAAAACAGCGTTTTTTTTTCAATTTTGTCGCACAATGATTTTTTTTCCCGCTTCACCATAGATTTTTGGGCAAAATGACTGACGTCATTACAAAGTAGAATTGGTGGCGCAAAAAATAAGCCATCATATGGATTTTTAGGTGTAAATTTGAAAGAGTTATGATTTTTTAAAGGCAAGGAGCAAAAAACGAAAATGCAAAAACGGAAAAACCTCCGGTCCTTAAGGGGTTAAGTTTGATAATGTCACAGGGGAACAGCTAGCTTACTGTCATACCAAACTTTGTGTTACTTTGGGAGAACCACCAATCATTCTGTACCTTGTATATATGCTACTGGACATGAGAAGCATAAGCACGTCTTGCAAGCGATGCCTATGTTAGTCCTTTATTCTGAATGAACCGTGCATGCTTTTCTGCTGTGCCAGCTCCTCCAGCAAGGCAATACGCATGTAGGGTGGTGGGAATAGAAATAGTGGCCACCTTGTAAAAATGTACGCAATGCTGCCTCCCTTTATTCATCATGTTCCTGTACAGTGTGTTTTCACAGGTTGGTGGCTGAGCTCTGCATGCCAGCCTGTTGTGATATTCCCACCTTGACCTCCAGTTGTCCTAACCTTGTGGAACTGCCATCTACTCTGTTGGGGAACAAGTGCATTGTAGCTAAGTCATGTGACCAGAATTCTAAACCAAGTGTAGGACAAGTCTTGTGGAGAGGAGATTGTTGAAAAGGCAAAGTCTGCTGCTGGAGCAAAACCCAGTGTGTGTTCAAGATGTTGTCCGGTGAAAAAGGTTTTTTAAAACATTCCCAGTTGGCCAAACATTCCCCCCCCCAAAAAAAAACAAAACAAAAAAAAAAAACTATACTTACCTCTTACCTCTCACTCTGTCTCTGTAGCCTCCAGTATCACTATTTTCAGTCTCCGATGAACTGTACTTCCTAATGCTGGGGGTCACTATGTCAGAGTGCCACTTAGCCAATAACAAATTGAGGCGGGACACTGCTTCAGCCAGTAATTGGGCCCCAGCAATGGGAAGTGAAGTTAATCAGATGCTGGAAGCTGCGATTCAGGAGGTTACAAGGACTGAGAGGCAAGTATGTTATTTTTTTTGGACAGCCTGGGCATAGGATTCCACAGAGATTCTGCCCGAAATCTGCCCAGAATCAAAGCCACATTAATTTCGATGGGAGGTCCTGACAAGGATTTAATTTCTGCTTCAAAAATAAACATGTACATTTTTGGGTACCTTTTTTAACTGTGCAGGACACAACTAGAGGGGGGCCCTATTATAGTAATGTTAACCAACAGACGTGATAGAATAACAAAAGTGGGGCTTGAAGGCATCTAAGAAATATTGAAGAAATTATAATACTGTATATTTTCACCTGTGTTTTCAAATTTTCTGTCAAGGAGCCACAAAAACACAACTTCAGAAAGTCTTATGGATGTTCTTAATCTCATTGATTAGGACAATGTGTTAAAAAAGAGTACATGGGATATTTTAAAAGTATCTTACATTCTTATTCTTAGAGGTACACATTGTTCAAGATAAAAGAGTTAGAAACAAGAGGAAATCAATGTGGATTCATATAAACAGGAAAGCAATAAATAACATAAAAAGAAAGGATTTAATGCAGACAGAGAAGATGCACTAAAAAGCTATAAGGAATAAAAAATACTGAGAAAGGCAGCAGAGATGGAGACAAAGAGGCTCATTGCCAAAGATAGTAAAGCTAACATAACCAATATTCAAAGAAGGGCCATAACACCCAGAAACTATAGGTCTGTAAGTCTATGCTCTGTTTGATTGATTATACAATTCAATAAAATGCTTTTGCATTGATCGGCAAGCTGCTTGTACTGCCTACCTATGGCAAGCTGTAGGGAGAGATGCTAAGTGGAAACCAAGAAGGCCTAGAACACGCTTTCTCTCAATCGCTTTGTGGGGAGCCAATTTGACCACTGCACTGTACACTGATTAAATGCCGCTGTCATCTTTGACATTCACAGCGAAAGGAAATCTGTCATCAGTGTCATCTGCACTAACCTGATGGTGAAAACAGGTAGTGCAGGTGACACTGATGACAATGATACTTATCTGGTCCCGTTCCATGCTGTGGTTCTCCCTCAATCTTCTGCCGTATCTTCCATTCCGAGGCCGACACAGCTGCTGTTCTCTGCTGGGTCCCACTGCTAGCAAACAACAGTGGTGATGTCACCTTTATTAGTTCATCTCCTTAGACTACTTACTCTATCATTGCACAAATACACATCACCTGATATGCTTAAATCCAATAAATATTCACGTTTATACAGCTTGGAGTTGGAAAATGTGCATACAATGCTCAAAATACTCACTTGCCTAATAACTGTACACACAGTATAGTAATATATATAAATATATATATATATATATATATCTCAATCACTCCCAATATGCAATTCATTCACACTAACAACCTCTACCAAAAGCATTCATAGAAACATAGAATGTGTCGGCAGATAAGAACCATTTGGCCCATCTAGTCTGCCCAATAATCTGAATACTATCAATAGTCCCTGGCCCTGAAGGATAGCCTTATGCTTATCCCATGCATGTTTAAACTCCTTTACTGTATTTGCAACGACCATCACTGCAGGATGGCTGTTCCATGCATCCACTACTCTCTCAGTAAAGTAATACTTCCTGATATTACTTAATATTTCCTGATATTCAGTTTTTAAACATTCCGTTTTTGGACACTGTTTTTCACATTAGAGACGGCAGGCTAGTCACCGGTTTATTTGTTAAACCTACTGATACCAACTCTCTATTACACTACACCAGCTGCCATCCTCGGCCGATGGTGCGCTCTCTACCCATCGGTCAGATGATGAGGGCGAAGCGCATCATCTCTGAGGATGAACATCTGGAACCTGCACTCAATAAAATGACTGAGAACTTTCGAGACAGGGGTTGCCCTATGAGTTTATTGCAAAAAAGCAAAGCCAAGGTCTTGACATTAGATAGACACAGACTCATTCATGAGACAAAAAGGAAAAAGAACACACAAAGAATTGCATTTGTGTCCACATATGGTGATATGTCTGGCCACATTTCCAGTGTCCTAAACAAACACTGGAAATTTCTGTCACACAGTTTTCCCCAGATTGAAGAATTTGCCAATCCCCCTTTACTATCTTATCGGCGAATTGGTAATTCGCTGGTAAAGTCTGGCATCTCGTTATCCAGACCTGTCCAGAAATATTTGACTGTTCAGGATAAGGGTTCGTTCCCTTGTTGCAGATGTGTGATTTGTGCGCACATGCTCAAGGGACCGACCTTTGTCCATCCTACTACGAATCAAGTTTATAATTTAAAACATTATTTAACTTGCTCTTCTGATTATGTAGTATATGTCCTGATCTGCCCATGTCGTCTCCTCTATGTGGGGGAGAGGACTTGGGATTTCAGGACAAGATTAAATCAACACAGGTATACATTAAGGAAAAAATTATTGGACCTTCCTGTATCAAAACATGTTACTGAAATGAACCACATTGAGAAAGAATTAAAATTTGTTTTGCTTGACCACATCCCACCTCTGAAAAGAGGTGGGGATCGGGAAAGCAAACTCAAATGCCGTGAACTCGAGTGGATACATAAACTTAAGTCCTTACGCCCTCACGGGCTTAATGTGGATTATACTGTTTCCCCTCAGATCTATTATGCAAATTAACTCCGTCCTGCTTTGAGATCTACTGTTGCCTAAATATGATTAGTACACAGTGAACTTTTTCATTGTTTATCATTATTTTAATTTATCTTTTTTCTTTTTTACAGTGATGGAAAGGAGCGTCCGGCTATCAACTCTCACCTATAACGTGTATTTATCTTAAGTCTATTATTACTTGTCCTCAACTGGGTTTTTGATTGGAGGCCAGTGCGACTGTCCCACTATATATGTACATGTACTTTTGGATATTAATAAAATATGTGAAGCATACCTGAACATTAGATTACCTTTGCTATTATCAGGACACCGCTTACATTTGTATGTATGTCATTGTAGCACTCCCTAGATTAAACAAAAATATATTTGTTTCTGTCCCAGGTGTGGTGTCCACTCCCACCCTGATGACCACTCCGAGGTGCATTAATTTGACCCTGTGAGGGACGAAGGGTGACACAACACTGCCATGATATAGATGACAGGTTGTGCTGGGAGTTGTGGTCCCACGGGATGTTGGGCTATACAGTGCTGTATATCTGTTCTACTATGTTGTGTCTGGTACATGATTGCCTTATGCAGGTCCTCTAATTGAGTACATACACCCTTCTCTATCATTCATTGGTATGCTTCCACATCTTAATTCTATATATAACATCTGGCCTTCTTTTTGCCCCTCTTTAAGATGCCGGCAGTACTTAATATTTCACTTGTGCGCAGATACTTATATCATGTGGCCGTTTTGGGTCACATGATCATAACATGGCATGCGCCTACTGGCCTCCGATCAACACCGGAAACACGGCGGACAGTGCACACCGCCAGTGACGCACTGCCGGCGACAACACATGGAGCTACATGGACTTGCGCGTGTGCAGTACGCGCACGCCATGCAGCCTGTTTACATTATCGTTATGGATGGGTGAGTGATGCCGGTTCCGTCTACCTTTTCTGCCCTGTAATCATGAGTAATTATGCTGCACATGATCCACAATTATATTGTTAATGTTTTTACACTTCCTTTTTATATTTATTACCACAGCACGTTAGCCATACTGGCATTTTGAAGATTTGTACTTGTGACACACTGTATATATGTACTTTTATAATATTGATCTATGAGATATTGTACTTCTTGTCTGTAAATGACTGTAATTAATGATGTATTGGACACCATATTTATATCACCATTGGTCACTGTTTACTTGTGCTTGAAAAAGGCTGCATGGGCGGCTGAAATGTAGCTTTGGAATGGAATAAATTACTTGAAATTCTACTTTTTGTGTGCTGCAACCAACCTATTTTCTGTGGATATATATATATATATATATATATATATATATATATATATATATTTATATCTATCTATCTATGAGATAAAAAGCTATGCTACTCAGTGGGGATTCACCTTCAAATGTCATCGGCATTTCCATTGTTTAAGAAAGTTTAATATAGATCTAGATTTTGATTTATATATTGGTCATCTTCAATTAATGATGCAGTCAATGGAGCATAGAAGACACTAATTTGCATTAAGGAAAGTCATTTTATTAACCCTTAAAGTAAGCATGTGAGAGAAAGATAACAGCAGGGATTTAAGGGGCCTTATCCAATACTTATGTGTACAGTCAAATACTGAACAAACAGTACAACTGCAAATGTTTTAAAGCAAATTTCCATAGTTTGTGATGAAGTTATGAGCAGCATACTCGGAATCTTTGTATGACATCTATAAAATAATCTTTGGAAATTCTCTGAGCAGCATAAATAAAGTAACTACACATTTTGCACCAAACATAGTGTATTTTAATGAAAGGCTATGGGAACAAAAACACAGAGTGGGAGATGAAGCTCTTGAAATGACATGTCGTGAGTGCCACCATGCGTTCTCTTTTGTGGTACGATAACTGGAACTGAAAAGAGGAAACCAGTACCACAATTCATCATTTATTTTCCTGCATCAGAAATGTTACATGCCAATGTACCCATTATAAATATATATACACCTTTTACTTTAATGTTTAATCTAAAAATGTATTGTTTATTGCATAGTGTAATGTTTGTTGTAAAATTTAATAAAAATATATATAAAAAAATAAATAAATATATACAGCAAAATAATATAATCAAAAATAAAGCATTCATTTTGAACATCAATATATTTTAATAAACATCAAGAACATAAAAATTTGTACATTTAATTAACATTGATACATTAAAGGAAAAAAAAAAAACTTCAGTAAATCCAACTATGTGCAAGTATCAATAGGGCCACTGAAAAAAATGTGTAATTGTAAATAAATCTTGTTAGAAATTGGGCGCTAGACACAGTCACAACGTTTGTGGTAACAAAAATCTAAAAAAAAAACCTGAAAAATGTCTGAGGATCTATTAGAAATAAAACGTTTCTTGGCATGTTTAATCATTTGACATATCTCAGAGATACTGCATATTATGGTGCTACACAGAGGTGCCACATGACAGCACATTGAGTGCATACCAGAAATATTTTTTACATACATCGGGAATTAGCTGCACAAATGGTAGGCAAACAAGCAGGATTTCGGTGCAAAACAAAAGGGTTTATTTAAAAATCAAGCAGGAACATAACAGTTCAGCAGAAGGTTTTTCAGCAGCCTTTAAACTCAGAACAAAACAAAACGTGACTCCAGCTTTAAAGGGGTACTCCGCCCCTAGCATCTTATCCCCTATACAAAGGATAGGGGATAAGATGTCAGATCGCCACGGTCCCACTGCTGGGGACCCCCGAGATCTCCGCTGCAGTACCCCGCTATCATTACTGCACAGAGCAAACTCGCTCTGTGCGGAATAACTGGCGATACAGGGGCTGGAGCATCGTGACGTCACGGCTCCGCCCCTCAGGACATCACAGACTGCCCCTCAATACAAGTCTATGGGAGGAGGCGTGATGGCCGCCACACCCCCTCCCATAGACTTGTATTGCGGGCAGGGCTGCCATCAGAAATTTTGGGGCCCCTTACACAGCTTGTAGTCTGGCCCCCCCCTCCCCTCGGCACACACTAGATTTTATAAATATATCTCTACTCTGTATTAATTTTGCAGTGAATGCTGTAAGGAAATAAAGGCCACTATATGCAGGCCTGTATCATTAATAACACCACAATACAAGGGACATATAATTTCGCCACACCATGATAACTACCATTACCACTGACTAATACCCCTATATTGTTATTGAATAAAAACCACTATACAAATACCAATATCCCCCATACAGTGACCATACAGAAATAGATACCAGCTGTACACAGGTGCTGCAGACCATATAAGTCATTATAGTTACATACTCACAGGGGCGTCTTCTCTGATCTGTGTCGTTCACTTTTCTCTTTCTTCTCCATCTGTCCTGGTTCATCATGAAGATTTCTCCCGATCACAACTCGTCTTCACCGAATCTGCCGGACAAACATTTTAGGCTCCTCGCTACAGCAAAATCCTCAACTCTATACTAACCCCCTATATGTATTACACTGCCCCAGATAGTATTAGATCCCTATGTGCAGCTGTTTAGTATTGGCCCCAACATTGTCCCTATAGATTAGCAGGCCCAAACATTGCCCCCATAGGATATTATGCCCCTAATATGGCCCCCATAGTATTTTATGCCCCTCACATTGCCCTTCACTGTACATTATCCCCCTCATATTGCCCCCAATTGTATATTATCCCCTCATATTGCCCCCAATTGTATATTATCCCCTCATATTGCCCCATTGTATAATATCACCTTCATATTGCCCCCATTGTATATTATCCCCTCCCATTTTGTCCCCGTTGTATATTATGCTGCTCATAATGCTTCACCTTTCTATATTACCCCCTGATATTGCTCCCCTTTCTATATTACCCCCCTCATATTGCTCCCCAGGGGTGTAGCTTGAAACCACAGGGCTTCGATGCAAAAAATTTCCCTGGGTTGTGTGGTAGGTAGCTAGCCAGTTAGGTAGGTAGGTAGGAAGGAAGACAGCCAGGTAGGTATGCAGTTAGGTTGCCAGGTAGTTAGCTAGAGAAATAGCCAGGTACCCAAATAGGTAGATTGCTAGGTTGGCAGGTAGTTTGGTAGAAAGATAGCCAGGTAGCCAAATAGGTAGGTAGCTTGGTTGGCATGTAGTTTGGTAGAAAGAAAGCCAGGTAGGTAGTCTTGTATAAAAACAGGTAGGTATAGCCAGGTAGGTAGATAGATAGATTGCCAGGTAGGTATGAAGACATGTAGGTAGGTAGTTAGCTAGATTGCCCGGTAGGTAGGTAGCTAGGTAGGAAGACAGTAAGACAGGTAGATACATAGGGGGGAATACACTCAGGTAGGTAGGCAGCAGGTGGTAGAATAAAACTCTCAGAAAGTAGCATGGGTAATACAGTGTTTCTCAACCAGAGTGTCTCCAGATGTTGCAAAACTACAACTCCCAGCATGCCCGGACAGCCAAATGTCCAGGCATGCTGGGAGTTGTAGTTTTGATACAGCTGGAGACACCCTGGTTGGGAAACACTGCTTTTTGTTTGTGAAATACTGAATTGGCTAGAACAGTGTTTACCAATCAGTGTGTCTCCTGCTGTTGCAAAACTACAAATCCCAGCATTCCCTGACAACCTTTGGGCATGCTGGGAGTTGTAGTTTTGCAAAAGCTTGAGGCACACTGGTTGGGAAACATTGGTTTAACATAATGTGTATGCTGAATATGCTAGCACAGTGTTTCCCAACCAGTGTGCCTCCAGCTGTTGCAAAACTACACTCCCAGCATGCCCAAAGGCTGTCAGCGCATGCTGGGAGTTGTAGTTTTGCAACAGCTGGAGGCACACTGGTTGGCTAACACTGGTGTACAGTGTGCCTCCAGCTGTTGCAAAATTACAAATCCCAGCATGCCCTGACAGCCTTTGGGCATGCTGGGAGTGTAGTTTTGCAACAGCTGGAGGCACACTGGTGTAACATGATGTGTGTGGTTCCCATACATACACCCTTATCCCCCTGCCCCTGCGTACAAAAAAACCCAAAAAGATACACACCATGTCCCACGCAGCGATCTTCAACAGCTGAGTCGCGTCCTATCTTCTCCACAGGCGTCGATGATTGATGTCATTGGCGCCTGCTTCGGGGCAGAGGTCATGGCCTGCTCTGAACTGTATACAGCTCAGAGCGGCGCCTGTGGCAGGAGGAAGTTGGACAGCAGTGTGAACTGTGCTTGTTTTTTTTTTTATTTTAATTTTATACCGGCGAGTAGGCCCCGGAGGTATGTGTGCCAGAGGCGAGCTGCTGCATTCTGACTGATTGGCTGACTGTATGTAGTCAGTCAATCAGTCAGCATGCAGTGTACAGAGGCAGGCCCCTGCGGTCAGTGAGTGACAGACACAGTCACTCACTGACAAGCAAAAAAAAAAAAAAAAAAGGACAGGGTCGGCCGGGCCACCTGAAGCTCCGGGCCCCTAACAGGAGTATGGGTTGTACTCCCCTGATGGCGGCCCTGATTGCGGGGGTGGAGCCATGACATCACGATGCTCCGGCCAATGTATCGCCGGTCATTACACACAGAGCGAGTTTGCTCTGTGCAGTAATGATAGTGGAGTGCTGCTGTGGAGATCCCGGGGGTCCCCAGCGGCGGGACCCTCGTGATCTGACATATTATCCCCTATCCTTTTGATAGGGGATAAGATGCTAGGGGAGGATTAGGGGAGGATTAGTCCTGGTGCAGAGCCGCCAGTCTATCGCTGTCCTATTTCCCAGGGCAGCTTTTTGCTTTCTCCAGCCTGTAGCACAATGCGGAGGACATAGCAAACAAATTCCTCAGGTTCACACTCTCCTCCCCTGAGGTCTAGGAGCAGCAGGTTTTAAAGGCCTCAATAGGTCCAGTAAAGCCCGGAACGGACTATGGGAATGGCTTCCCACCCACACTACAGCCGTTCCAGAAAAAGAGCCCGTTAAAGCTGCATGGCAGCCATCCTAACTATGAACACATCAGTAACCCACTGTTACTGACTAAAAATGCTCTTTTCCCCCACGAGCTCCGGGACTTCGGTGGCACATAAATAGCAGTTTCCTTTTTTGCAACTTAGCTTTATGGAAATGCTGAAACGGACTGCTGTATCGGCCTCCTTGACAACCCTGGAAGTTTACTAGTTGATACAGCAACCGAATTGGCGCTTATTTTCCTTTCACCACTTTACCTGCTGACTGCCTACAATACCTAGAACAGATATTTAAATTCAATAATTTTCACTTTTAGATTTTTGTATCTGAAAGCCTTAAGTCTTTTCATGTGCAACTGTGATTTCAGGTAACTTTTACAAATGAGGAGCAGCACTATTTCTGGCCATTATATAACTTGAGTACTTATTTTTCTCCCTCTAACCCTCTGCTGGCTCCATCTTTAAGAGTAAGCTTTCCCTAAGTTCAGCTTAAGTGTGGATGGAGACTAGCCTCTGTGATGGCTCCCATACACTACATAACACAGAAAATATATGATCTTTTTCTCCTACCGTTCTATAGCAAACTCTAAGGAGTAGCAGCAGTATAGAGATATAGTATATTATAGTAGATCCTATTGAGGCAATCCTGAAAGCATTAAAATTAGATCCCTGTGAGTATAGTCAAAATACACCTAACTATTCCTTATCTGTTGAGGAAGGAAAACTGAAGGTGGTTCTAAGTGGGGGCTTAAAAAGACAAAAAAATAGCCTAGTTTGCTCTCTTCATCTGACTGTTGCTGCGCTTAAAGGGGTACCCCGGTGGAAAACTTTTTTTTTAATCAACTGGTGCCAGAAAGTTAAACAGATTTGTAAATTATTTCTTCCAAAAAGAAAAGAATTACCTCTGTAGTATTCAGCAGCTAATAAGTACTGGAAGGATTAAGATTTTTTAATAGAAGTAATTTACAAATCTGTTTACCTTTCTGGCACCAGTTTTTCAGTTTTTGCATTTTCGTTTTTTCCTCCTTAACTTTTAAAAATCATAACCCTTTAAATTTTCCACCTAAAAATCCATATTATGGCTTATTTTTTGTGCCACCAATTCTACTTTGCAGTGACAGTCATTACCGTATTTATCGGGGTATACCACACACCGGCCTATAACACGCACCCTCATTTTACCAAGGATATTTGGGTAAAAAAAGTTTTTTACCCAAATATCCATGGTAAAATGAGGGTGCGTGTGTGCGCGTGTATACCCCGATACACCCCCAGGAAAGGCAGGGGGAGAGAGGCCGTCGCTGCCCGCTTCTCTCCCCCTGCCTTTCCTGGGGTCTAGAGCCCTGCTGCCGGCCCTTCTCTCCCCCTGGCTATCGGCGCTGCTGCCCGTTCTGTCCCCCTGACTATCGGTGCCGGCGCCCCATTGCTGGCGCCGATAGCCAGGGGGAGAGAAGCGGCGCCGACAGCCAGTGGGAGACAAGGGGCAGCGGCACCCATTGCCGGCGCCCCTGCCCCGTTGCCTCCCCCCACCCCCAGTGGCATTATTACCTGTTGCCGGGGTCGGGTCCGCGCTGCTGCAGGCCTCCGGTGTGCGTCCCCTGCGTCATTGCTATGCGCTGCACGGCGCGGCACATGACGTCAGTGTGCCGTGCCGTGCATAGCAACGACGCAGGGGACGCACGCCGGAGGCCTGCAGCAGCGCGGACCTGGCCCCGGCAACAGGTAATACGCTATTTTTTTTTTTACGTGTACGCCATTGACCATGTGGTTTAATTAACAATATATTTTTATAGTTCAGACATTTACGCATGCAGCGATACCACATATGTTCATTTTTTTTTCACAGTTTTTTTTTATGGGAAAAGGGGGGGGGGTGATTTAAACTTTTATTAGGGAAGGGGTTAAATCACATTTATTAACACTTTTTTTCACTGCACACACTGATCTTTTACACTAATCACTGGTATGTATTAACATGCCATTGATCAGTGATATCGACGCTTGACTGCTCCTGCCTGGTTCTCATGCACGGAGCAGTCATTTGCCGATCAGACAAGGAGGAGTCAGGTAGGAATCCTCCCGGTGTCCTGTAAATTTTGATTGCCGCGTCTGAACGGTTAATACAGGGCATCACTGTGATCGGTGATGTCCTGTATTAGCCGCGGGTCCCGGCCGTCGATGGCCGCCAGGACCGATCCGACATGATGCAGTTATATTGCGGGAAACAGCGCAGGACGTAAATATACGTCCTGTGTCATTAAGGGGTTAAAGGGGTACTCCACTGAAATTTTTTTTTTTTAAATCAACTGATGCCAGAAAGCTAAACAGCATTCCTTTAGAGTATTGGGTGCAGCGCCGGAGGCTCATGACGTCACGGTCATGGCCCCTCAATGCAAGTCTATGGTACGGGGTGTGACAGCTGTCACGCCCCCTCCCATCGACTTGCATTGAGGGGGCATTACTGTGACATCATGAGCCTCTGCCCTGCATCACCAGTCATCTGGCACGGAGCGAAGTAGCCGAGATTGCATGGGTCCCCAGCAGTGGGACTCCCACGATCTGACATCTTATGCCCTATACTTTGGATAGGAGATAAGATGTCTAGGGGCGGAATACCCCTTTAAGGGCTGGTCCTACAGGTCTCCTGTTAATGGGAACTGCGTTCCTGCTGTTGAAAAAGTGCAGGAACTCTGTTCCCATGAGTTCCTGCAGGGCTTGAGCCCTGCTCCACAAGAAGTTCTTTCTCTTTTCTGCCTGACCACAGTGCAGTAAGGGTATGTAGTAGTTGCAGTAAGGGTATGTAATTGTAGTAAGGGTATAAGGGTATGTAGTTGTAGTAAGGGTATGAAGTTGTAGTAAGAGAATAAGGGTATGTAGTTGTAGTAAGGGTATAAGGGTATGTAGTTGTAGTAAGGGTATGTAATTGTAGTAAGGGTATAAGGGTATGTAGTTGCAGTAAGGGTATGTAATTGTAGTAAGGGTATAAGGGTATGTAGTTGCAGTAAGGGTATGTAATTGTAGTAAGGGTATAAGGGTATGTAGTTGTAGTAAGGGTATAAGGGTATGTAGTTGTAGTAAGGGTAAAATGGTATGTAGTTGCAGTAAGGGTATGTAATTGTAGTAAGGGTATAAGGGTATGTAGTTGTAGTAAGGGTATAAGGGTATGTAGTTGTAGTAAGGGTATAAGGGTATGTAGTTGTAGTAAGGGTATAAGGGTATGTAGTTGTAGTAAGGGTATGAAGTTGTAGTAAGAGAATAAGGGTGTGTAATTGTAGTAAGGGTATAAGGGTATATAGTTGTAGTAAGGGAATGAGGGTATGTAATTGTAGTAAGGGTATAAGGGTATGAAGTTGTAGTAAGAGAATAAGGGTGTGTAATTGTAGTAAGGGTATAAGGGTATGAAGTCGTAGTAAGGGTATAAGGGTATGTAGTTGTAGTAAGGGTATAAGGGTATGTAGTTGTAGTAAGGGTATAAGGGTATGAAGTCGTAGTAAGGGTATAAGGGTATGTAGTTGTAGTAAGGGTATAAGGGTATGTAGTTGTAGTAAGGGTATAAGGGTATGTAGTTGTAGTAAGGGTATAATGGTATGTAGTTGCAGTAAGGGTATGTAATTGTAGTAAGGGTATAAGGGTATGTAGTTGTAGTAAGGGTATAAGGGTATGTAGTTGTAGTAAGGGTATAATGGTATGTAGTTGCAGTAAGGGTATGTAATTGTAGTAAGGGTATAAGGGTATGTAGTTGTAGTAAGGGTATGAAGTTGTAGTAAGAGAATAAGGGTATGTAGTTGTAGTAAGGGTATAAGGGTATGTAGTTGTAGTAAGGGTATGTGATTGTAGTAAGGGTATAAGGGTATGTAGTTGTAGTAAGGGAATAAGGGTATGCAGCTCTAGTAAGGGTATAAGGGTATGTAGTTGTAGTAAGGGAATAAGGGTATGTAGCTGTAGTAAGGGTATAAGGGTATGTAGTTGCAGTAAGGGTATGTAATTGTAGTAAGGGTATAAGGGTATGTAGTTGTAGTAAGGGAATAAGGGTATGTAGCTGTAGTAAGGGTATAAGGGTATGTTGTTGCAGTAAGGGTATGTAATTGTAGTAAGGGTATAAGGGTATTTAGTTGCAGTAAGGGTGTGTAATTGTAGTAAGGGTATAAGGGTATGAAGTCGTAGTAAGGGTATAAGGGTATGTAGTTGTAGTAAGGGTATAAGGGTATGTAGTTGTAGTAAGGGTATAAGGGTATGTAGTTGTAGTAAGGGTATAATGGTATGTAGTTGCAGTAAGGGTATGTAATTGTAGTAATGGTATGTAGTTGTAGTAAGGGTATAAGGGTATGTAGTTATAGTAAGGGTATAAGGGTATGTAGTTGTAGTAAGGGTATAATGGTATGTAGTTGCAGTAAGGGTATAAGGGTATGTAGTTGTAGTAAGGGTATGAAATTGTAGTAAGAGAATAAGGGTATGTAGTTGTAGTAAGGGTATAAGGGTATGTAGTTGTAGTAAGGGAATAAGGGTATGTAGCTGTAGTAAGGGTATAAGGGTATGTAGTTGTAGTAAGGGAATAAGGGTATGTAGCTGTAGTAAGGGTATAAGGGTGTGTAGTTGTAGTAAGGGAATAAGGGTATGTAGCTGTAGTAAGGGTATAAGGGTATGTAGTTGCAGTAAGGGTATGTAATTGTAGTAAGGGTATAAGGGTATGTAGTTGTAGTAAGGGTATGAAGTTGTAGTAAGAGAATAAGGGTATGTAGTTGTAGTAAGGGTATAAGGGTATGTAGTTGTAGTAAGGGTATGTGATTGTAGTAAGGGTATAAGGGTATGTAGTTGTAGTAAGGGAATAAGGGTATGCAGCTCTAGTAAGGGTATAAGGGTATGTAGTTGTAGTAAGGGAATAAGGGTATGTAGCTGTAGTAAGGGTATAAGGGTATGTAGTTGCAGTAAGGGTATGTAATTGTAGTAAGGGTATAAGGGTATGTAGTTGTAGTAAGGGAATAAGGGTATGTAGCTGTAGTAAGGGTATAAGGGTATGTTGTTGCAGTAAGGGTATGTAATTGTAGTAAGGGTATAAGGGTATTTAGTTGCAGTAAGGGTGTGTAATTGTAGTAAGGGTATAAGGGTATGAAGTCGTAGTAAGGGTATAAGGGTATGTAGTTGTAGTAAGGGTATAAGGGTATGTAGTTGTAGTAAGGGTATAAGGGTATGTAGTTGTAGTAAGGGTATAATGGTATGTAGTTGCAGTAAGGGTATGTAATTGTAGTAATGGTATGTAGTTGTAGTAAGGGTATAAGGGTATGTAGTTATAGTAAGGGTATAAGGGTATGTAGTTGTAGTAAGGGTATAATGGTATGTAGTTGCAGTAAGGGTATAAGGGTATGTAGTTGTAGTAAGGGTATGAAATTGTAGTAAGAGAATAAGGGTATGTAGTTGTAGTAAGGGTATAAGGGTATGTAGTTGTAGTAAGGGAATAAGGGTATGTAGCTGTAGTAAGGGTATAAGGGTATGTAGTTGTAGTAAGGGAATAAGGGTATGTAGCTGTAGTAAGGGTATAAGGGTGTGTAGTTGTAGTAAGGGAATAAGGGTATGTAGCTGTAGTAAGGGTATAAGGGTATGTAGTTGCAGTAAGGGTATGTAATTGTAGTAAGGGTATAAGGGTATGTAGTTGTAGTAAGGGTATGAAGTTGTAGTAAGAGAATAAGGGTATGTAGTTGTAGTAAGGGTATAAGGGTATGTAGTTGTAGTAAGGGTATGTAATTGTAGTAAGGATATAAGGATATGTAGTTGTAGTAAGGGAATAAGGGTATGTAGCTGTAGTAAGGGTATAAGGGTATGTAGTTGTAGTAAGGGAATAAGGGTATGTAATTGTAGTAAGGGTATAAGAGTATGTAATTGTAGTAAGGGTATAAGGGTATGTAATTGTAGTAAGGGTATAAGGGTATGTAGTTGCAGTAAGGGTATGTAATTGTAGTAAGGGTATAAGGGTATGTAGTTGCAGTAAGGGTATGTAATTGTAGTAAGGGTATAAGGGTTTGTAGTTGCAATAAGGGTATGTAATTGTAGTAAGGGTATAAGGGTATGTAGTTGCAGTAAGGGTATGTCATTGTAGTAAGGGTATAAGGGTATGTAGTTGTAGTAAGGGAATAAGGGTATGTAGCTGCAGTAAGGGTATAAGGATATGTAGTTGCAGTAAGGGTATGTAATTGTAGTAAGGGTATAAGGGTACGTAATTGTAGTAAGGGTATAAGGGTATGTAGTTGCAGTAAGGGTATGTAATTGTAGTAAGGGTATAAGGGTATGTAATTGTAGTAAGGGTATAAGGGTATGTAATTGTAGTAGGGGTATAAGGGTATGTAGTTGCAGTAAGGGTATGTAATTGTAGTAAGGGTATAAGGGTATGTAGTTACAGTAAGGGTATGTAATTGTAGTAAGGGAATAAGGGTATGAAGTTGTAGTAAGGGAATAAGGGTAGGAAGTTGTAGTAAGGGAATAAGGGTATGTAGCTGTAGTAAGGGTATAAGGGTATGTAGTTGTAGTAAGGGAATAAGGGTAGGAAGTTGTAGTAAGGGAATAAGGGTAGGAAGTCGTAGTAAGGGTATAAGGGTAGGAAGTCGTAGTAAGGGTATAAGGGTATGTAGCTGTAGTAAGGGTATAAGGGTATGTAGCTGTAGTAATGGTATAAGGGTATGAAGTTGTAGTAAGGGAATAAGGGTAGGAAGTTGTAGTAAGGGAATAAGGGTAGGAAGTCGTAGTAAGGGTATAAGGGTATGTAGCTGTAGTAAGGGTATAAGGGTATGTAGCTGTAGTAAGGGTATAAGGGTATGTAGCTGTAGTAAGGGTATAAGGGTTTGCAGTTTTAGTAAGAGTTTGAGGGTGGTACATTTACACATTGCAGATTAGTTGCAATTTTATTTGCAATCAAAATATCCATTTCATACAGAGAGATTGTTTCTGCAAAATGTACATGAAATTCTGTGAGACCCATTCAGATGAATGAGCCACTTGAATACATTTTTGCAGCAATTCTACTGTGTGTCAATTTACCTTAAGAGGCGGCTTAGTATCCTAGTGAAGCCAATAGCTTGTTGGATAAAACATTGATATTGGCACATATGAGAACTAGGATGGTATAGAAAATAGAATAAGATAACAAAAACCACAAAGGCATGGTAAATAAAACAAACACAGAGGACATGTGAACACGTCTACAAGGAATAAATCATTTAGTAAAACGAATATATATATATATATATATATATATATATATATATATATATAGAGCACCTATTTTTCCTATTACTTTAATGGTTCAGTCAAGTGGAATACTAATCTTGGAGAGAAGTCAAATGTGCCGAATATGAGAAAATGGAAAAAAATGAACTAGCGAGAGAACTTTTCTCTTTTGTCCAAGGAAAATGTGAATGCTAGTACTTAGCTTGTCATGATATTATGTGCATAGGATTCAGATGCAGAGTTTACTCAAGAATGTTTCAGGATCCCACTATATACTGAGTGTATTACACTGCTATGTACGGTAACCTTCTGAAATTCATTAACTGATAATTATTTACATATGCATGTGGAGACATTTTATTTGCACATGGTAACCTCCTTAATGTTCTTTTAGCTAAATGAAATGCTTAGAGAAAACACATCATTATCGTGAGACCGCTGCTATAAATATTTGGATTCTCTTAATTTAACTTAATGGCACATAATGGAGATGCAGAATAAGAGCAGTAAGCATGCACATTGTTTCTCATAAAGCTTTGTCCTTATTAGCCAATGTCATGATATACTTTGGTTCTTGAAATGTTTAGTTGCGTTTTAGGTTGCTATGCATTGTAACCTTAAATGACATTGCTTAATCATTTGCAGGGTATTGATAATGGTATGAAGGAGTTTGGTTTACCTAAAATGACACGGAATAGGGCTTTGGAGCATTGCATATAGATGAGCTAATATATATCCAATTTTTAGCATATTGTTGTTTTTAGGTCACCAATTCTGAGATTAACCCTTTTTGGGTTCCTTGGTTGTCCTGAAAACTGATGTACTTTTACATGATAATTTTGGGGCACACACAAAATCTGTGCCCCTAGCAACAGGGTAAAAGACTTAAGTCCTTTAACCTCTTAAATGCTGTGATCAATAACGCCTGTGGCATTTAAGGTGTTCAATAATGGTCTTGGCAGCTGGTGGCCTAACATATGTCCAGGAGTCTGCCATGTGTATTTTCCATAAACATCACCAAACAGGTTGGCTGTCAGTACGATACTCACAGGAAGAAAAAAAACATTATAACGCCATGTTCACACACAGTAACATTGACTTATTTTCAGCCATAAAATAATTTTTTGTGGCTATAATAATCGGGTAAAAGTTGGCAGGTTTTAGCATTGTTCAGTATATGCAATCTAATGACTGCATGTTATTGTCTTCTATATAATTTGGATATCGTTGTAATCATATGAACCTAAAAGAATAAAATATAATTTTTTTCTATCAAAAAGTGCACTGTGTAGAAGCCAAAGCCCCCAAAATTTACAAGATGTTTATTTCTTTTTTTCAATTTCTCCCCGCTTTTCCTGTTTCACCGTAAATTTTGTGGTGAAATAATTAATTCCTCTTAAAAATGTAATTGGTAGTGCAAACCAAAGCCCTTATTTAGGTCTGTAGGTGGAAAACTGAAAGAGTTATGATTTTTAAAAAGTGAGGAGGAAAAAATGAAAGTGCAAAATAAATAAATAAATTCCTGATTCCTTAAGGGGTTAATAAAGTGTTCAGTTGTTGTCAATTAGTGCACACAACGGCTGTTAACTTAGCATGTTCTTTAGGTTTGGTAAAAAAGGGAGAAATTAAAGAATCTGCAGAAAAAAAATCAGTTTGTGTAAAATATTATTTTTTTTTTTTTACAAAAACTGTTTATATTTTTATGGCTAAAAAAAAAAAAAAGCCCACCGAAAAAATTGTGTGTGAACATAGCCTACAACAACATAATTGCAAAAGCCATCAGAAGATTGCACAGTCAAGTCCCACAGTGGGGCAAAAACAAGTTAAACAAAGTTTATTAAAACAATAACCCCTTAACGACCAAGGACGTATATTTATGTCCTTGGCTGGCTCCCGCGAAATAACGCGGGGTCACTCGGTCACGCATGTATCTGAAGCTGGGACCCGGGGCTAATAGCGTGCGGCAGTGATCAGGTGCCACGTGCTATTAACCCTTTAGACGCGGCATTCAAAGTTGAACGCCGCGTCTAGAACGAAAGTAAAAGCTTCCCGGCTGCTCAGTGGGGCTGATTGGGACCACCGCAGTGAAAATACGGTGTCCCGATCAGCTAGGGCGCGAGCGGATGTCCACTAACCTTCCTCCGGCGCATCCGATCGGCGATTGATTGCTCCAAGCCTGAGATACAGACTTGAACAATCGACCACCGATAACACTGATCAATGCAAAGCTATGGCTTTGCAGTGATCAGTGTATAAGATCAGTGTGTGCAGCTATGAGAGCTATGACACTGCAAAAAAAAAAGTGTAAAAAAAGAAAGTTTCTAAATGTGATTTAACCCTTTCCCCAATAAAAGTCCAAATCACCAGCCTTTTAACATTAAAATAAAAATAAAATATATAAACATATGTGGTATTGGCACATGCATAAATGTCTGAACTATAAAAATATATCATTACTTAAACCGCATGGTCAATGGCTTACGCGCAAAAAAAATCCAAAGTCCAAAATAACGTATTTTTGGTCACTTTTTTTATCATGAAAACGTGAATAAAAAGCGATCAAGAAGTCCGATCAATACAAAAAGTACCAATAAAACCTTAGATCACAGCGCAAAAAATGAGCCCTCATACCGACCCATACACGATAAAATAAAAAAGTTATAGGGGTCAGAAGATGACAATTTTAAACGTATTAATTTTCCTGCACGTAGTTATGATTTTTTCCAGAAGTACGACAAAATCAAACCTATATAAGTAGGGTATCATTTTAATCGTATGGACCTACAGAATAAAGATAACGTGTAATTTTACCTAAAAATTTACTGCGTAGAAACGGAACCCCCCCAAAATTTACAAAATGGCGTTTTTTCTTCAATTTCGCGCACAATGATTTTTTTTCTGTTTTGCTGTCGATTTTTGGGTAAAATGACTGATGTCTCTGCAAAGTAGAATTGGTGTGCAAAAAATAAGCCATAATATGGATTTTTAGGTGCAAAATTGAAAGGGTTATGATTTTTAAAAGGTGAGGAGAAAAAAACGAAAGTGAAAAACCAGAAAAACCAGTGGTCCTTAAGGGGTTAAAATAAGTTAAAATAAAAGTACACTTATGATAAAAATAATGATAAAACGTTTAAAATAAGTTAAAATAAAGGTGCACAACATTTCAGAGAGTGTCATGGAGGCAACGCTACAAGTTTGGAAATACAGGGTATTGAAAAGGTTTTTCTGCCCAAAAGGGGAGGTGATTTCTGTTTTGGGGAGCAGCCAGCCAGATGGCCTTAATTTACATCATGATTTAATCCTCACATATTGAATCTAGATTAAAATCCTCTGAACCCATTATTTCTAGATGTGCCGAAAAATTTAGAAAAAAAACGAAAAAAGAAAAAAAGAAAAACAAGATAAAAGATGTTTTTGAACCCAGTTCACACAGACACACGTGTTTTGCGTTTTCCCTTTTCTAATATGGGATTTCAGCTCTACTTGCTAACCTAACTTGGTATTGTCTATACACCTTAAATGTGATCATATAAACCCTGAAACCTCAAGTATTTTATATCCATACTTTAGTTGTTTGTGTCTTCAGTTTTTTCTTCTTTATTATGTATCGTTGTGATCATTGTAGGTGTTAATGTTAAAGGACATGTCCGGTGCTCACTTTTCTTATTGTATCCGTTCCGGGCTGCAAAAAAAAAGATAAGAAGCTTTCTCTTGCCGGCCTAGGCTCCCCCGGTGCTCCGGTACAGGCGTTCGGTCCCTGGGCTGTATTCTTCTTACTTCCTGTTAGCCCGGCACGTCACACGGAGCTTCAGCCTATCACTGGCCGAGGCGGGACATCGCTGCGGCCGGTGATAGGTTGAAGCTCCGTGTGACGTGCCGGGCTAACAGGAAGTAAGAAGAATACAGCCCGGGGACCGAACACCAGTACTGAAGCACCGGGACTGCACTTTTAAAAGAAGATATTAAAGTTTGTGATTTTACTCCATCTGTCAAGCGCTGGATTTCTCCTTGTCCGTATTCTGCTTCCACTGCACCATGGTTTCTGTGCACCCACTAGGTTAGGGGGTGAGCTGAATTTTCTCTGCTTCCCATTTCCTGGTGTTTTCGTGCCCCCCCCCCCCCCAACGATACGTTTGAAGGGTGGACTTTATTTCATGTACAATGTCACAAGAGGTATTGGAGTCACAAGGACCTACTGGCATCAAAAAAGATGTTCCTAACAATGCTGAATGGAACACAAAAGCTGCAACTATGTTTGGTCTACAACCCAAAGCTGGGAGTAATCCAATACCACAGGATCTCCTGACTCTCATGAAACGTATGGAGACACTATCGCTCAAGGAATTACATATTTGGTGGGACTCTAAAACACTGAGTACGTATGTACAAAAAAAATTATACCTAGAGGTTTGCGTTAGAAAAAACGCCCCTCCACGATATTTTCACCGCAATTCGAAACCAAATGGTTCAATGCTCTAAATGTTCCATAATATTGATGGATCTAATCATGGAAGAGGAAGTCTTGCTACTTGAACAAATACAAAAGGACATTGCTTCAACTAAAGAGGAACTCTCTGCATTTGAATCCCACCCAGACTTTGACTTAATGTACACAGAAATAAAGAAAAAGCTAAGTGCAGCAGAAGAATCACTAACTGCCATAAAGCAAACAAAATACCAACAAGATGTAATGGACTATCATAAAAATGAAGTGTATCTGTGGCACCGACATGACTCGTCTGAAACTGGAGAACCTAAATCCATTTTAAAAACAAATGGAACACCAACACATTATGGAAACATAAAGAGAAACAAGAGAAACAAAAAACGCACTCCAAGACATGTTATTTTGACTGATACAGATGAATCGCATCGCAATCGCATCTTCTGACACAACACTCTCTAATTTAGAAACATACTCTGCATCAATCAAGGAGTCTCAATTTCACGCCAAAAAACTAGAAAAAAGGAAAAATAGAAAGGAAAAACAGAAGAGGCGGACGGAAATACAAGAAAGCCACATTATGCAACCCAGAATCGCAACTAAATGATGAGTATTCTGTCCTAAATGTATCCAGTTATATTGTTTCAGATGCAGAATGTTCACTTTTATCTAAAGGTTTAAGTTTTGCTCCATGTTGTGATTTCAATCTATACAATACTATTTTGGACACTAATAGACTGGCTAGATAACTCACTCACTAAAGAGACATTTTTTTCTTTGCAATTCTAAGGAGCAACCCAATGGCCCTCATTTACTATTGCAAACCCGACATGTTTTGTCAGGTTGTGCGCCAGATTCTGTCGCATTGCGCCAGAAATTCTGTCTGTTCCAGAATTTGTGCCAGAATTGAAAAAACCCTGACTAACTCTCCAATTTGCTAAGAAAACCCAAAAAAGGGGCATGGCTACGGGGAAAAGATGCGTGGCTTCCGAAATGGGGCGTGTTCCCATCTTTTTCACAAAAAAAACAACATATGTGGTGGATTTGAACAGAGGAAAACCAGACAGATCAGAGCATGTGTAAAAAAAGGAAAATGTAGGGAAAGTGGAAAATGTAGGGAAAGTGGAAAATGTAGGGAAACCTTAGTAAATATCGTGGAAAATAAATTGTAGGGAATTAAAACCCACAAAGAAACATACACTCCACTCTAAGTAAATGAGGGCCAACGTAACTGAAACATTTATACAGAATGATAATTTTGTGAATAACATAGCTGATCAAATCAATGTTTTTTCATTGCACACTTTAGAAGTGGAATCTTTGCCTTTTTCTGATGTGGCCCCTACCTGTTTTACCACACGCAAACGTGGATTCTACCCAATTGCCTTCCTGTTCCAGGAATTAGTGGAACAGGATTTGGTTAAATTACAAAAAGAAATTTCACAAGGTAAAACGCAACATGTGAATAACAACTTGACTGAAGCTGAAAGTTCTGCCTTGTCTTTGCTGCGCAATAACCACGATCTTGTGGTGCACAGCGCAGACAAGGGCGGGTTAGTGGTCCTGCTTAGTGCAGGTCTATGCAAAAAAAAATGAATGAGGATTTACTGAAAGACTAGACTACATATAGAAAACTCACCTCTGATCCCACTAGTGCCATTCAGAATAAAATGAAACATTTGTTAAATGAAGGACAAGCTATGGGAGTGTTGGACCAGAGGACCCAGTCACCCTGATTTTCCATATGTTGCCGAAAGTGAACAAAGGGATTTTTCCCCCATCTCCCCATCCCATTGTGGCGGGCAGAGGCTTGTTTGGTGAAAAGTTAGGTGAATGGGTGGATGGATATCTGCAACCCCTGACTAAAATCACCCTGTTATTTATTAGGAACACTAAACATCTTTTAGGTATTCTGGATACCATATCCTGGACTAACGAGCTTAAGTGGGGCACGTATGATGTCACTGCCCTTTACTCTTCCATTCTTGTGGGAGAGAGCTTATCAGCACTACAATATTTTTGGGATCACTATAGTACATACTCACCTTCTCAGAAAATTTTTTTGTTCATGGCTGTGGAATTTCTACTGACTAATAATTTTTTTGTGTTTGACGGACAAGTCTATTTGCAAACGAGGGGGGCCTCTATGGGTGCTAAATACTCCCCCTATTTTTACTTTATATAATCCATTTATTCTTGATTTGCACTGGGTAGGACGCTAAATCGATCATATGGTGGTGATTTGGAGAGGTGAAAAAGATGGATTTAATGCTTTCATCAAATATCTAAATCACAATGCTATAAACCTGAGTTTCATGTCATGTTATGGACCTGAGGAGATTCCATTTCTTGACATGATCCTCACGAGCCAAAATGGATCCATAGTAGTTAAAGGGGTACTCTGGCGCTAAGACATCTTATCCCCTGTCCAAAGGATAGGGGATAAGATGCCTGGTCGGCCGCTGGGGACCCCCGTGATCTTGCACACAGCACCCTGTTAGAATCAGTCCCCAGAGCACATTCACTCCGGGTCTGATTACTGGCGATCACGGGGGCCGGAGCATTGTGACGTCACGGCCCCGCCCCCGTGTGACTTCACAATCCGCCCCCTCAATGAAAGCCTATGGGAGGGGGCGTGACAGCATTCAGGGGGCGGAGCGTGATGACACACGGGGACGGGGCCATGACATCACATTGCTCCAGCCCCCGTGATCGCCAGTAATCAGACCCGGAGCGAACGCGCTCCGGGGACTGATTCTAACGGGGCGCTGCGCGCAAGATCACGGGGGTCCCCGGCGGCTGGACCCCCGCAATCAGGCATCTTATCCACTATCCTTTGGATAGGGGATAAGATGTCTTAGCGCCGGAGTACCCCTAGAAAACCCATAGCAGGCAATACAATTTTGCTGAAAAAGTCGTGCCACCCTAAACATGTCACTAACAATATCCCTCATGGGGAATTCCATCGATTAAGAAGGTATTCCTCTGATGTAGATACGTTTAATAATGAAGCTAAAAAAAAAAAACTCACTGATCGTTTAATTCAACCGGGCTATTGTAAACAGAACATTGAACATGCCATGATTAGAGCATCTTGCCATGATTAGAGCAAAAAAACATCAGATAAATGTAATCAAAAATTAAAAAAAAACTTTTTTCATTACATCTTACAGTAGACAATTCACGCAAATCAAACATATCATACAACTCTACTTTCCCATTTTAGAACAAGTTAGTATTTTGAAACAAATAGTAAATGAAGGAATAATGTGTGTATCCAAAATAGCACCCTCCCTGGGCAATCTTTTTTCTCCCAGTGAATATAACTCATTGCAGCCCACAACATCTCACTGGCTTACCTGTAAAGGTAATTATAAATGTGCCAGAACACAATGTATTACTCACACATATATGGTTAGAACTTCCGAATGTAGCTCTGATACCACAGGGAAGAAATATACTCAAGAATCTTATCAATTGTAATACAAAAGGAGTCGTATATCTGGAAGCTTGCATTACTTGCAGAAAACAGTATGTTGGCTGTACGGTTAACTCTGTGAAGTTGCGCGTCAGAAGGCATATTTCGGACATCGACATTTCAGAGAGTGTCATGGAGGTGACACTACAAGTTTGGAAATACAGGGTATTGAAAAAGTTTTTTTGGCCTAAAAGGGGAGGTGATTTCCACAGAAAACTTTTCAATAGAGAAGGTTTTTGGACTTTTGTTTTGGGGAGCAGACAGTCAGACAGCCTTAATTTATGTCATGATTTAATCCTCACATATTGAATATATATTTAAATCCACTGAACCCATTCTTTCTAGATGTGTCGATACATTGAGAGAAAAAAAAACAAGAAAGAAAAAAAGAAAAACAAAAAAAAAGAAAAACAAGATAAAAATTGTTTTTGAACCCAATTCACACTGACACACTTGCGTTTTGCCTTTTTCATATGGGATTTCAGTTCTACTTGCTAAACTAACTTGGCATTGTCTATACACTTTAGACGTGATTATACATACCCTGAGACCTCATGTATTTTATATCCATACTTGAGTTGTTTTTGTCTTCAGTTTTTTCTTCTTTATTATGTAATGTTGTGATCATCATGAGTAGTGATGCACCCGTGTTATCTTTTGTTCTAATTGAGTGCTTCCGGCTGATTATTATCAGCTGCAGACGTACCCTATTTTAACTTCAGGCATAACGCTGGCAGTATGCTTTTGATAAAGTGGGACACCGCGAAATGCGTGAAGCTTGAGCCCTGCTTCATTTGTATATACCTGTACTGCACTTTTAATAGAAGATATTAAAGTTTGTGATTTTACTCCACCTGTCAAGCGCTGGATTTCTCCTTGTCCATAAAAGTACACTTAGTCCTTAAACTTCAGTTTAGCCACAATTCCAGATTTTATAGGCTACATATCATAAAAGGGGATTTTTATTGACTCTACATTTGACTTAATCATCTCATTCCACAATATTGAGTAAAACTTTGCTCATAGACTGACCCAGCTCTGTGGAAAGGTTACATATTCTGGGCAGCTGTCAAATACATAAATGAACCAGTAAGGTATTTTATAGCTCTGATACATTAGGTATATGCTCTGCTCATTAACTTTTTCAGGTTATATTTGACTTTGTATTATGGAATCAGTAGATATGTGGATCTGTATAAAATATTTCCTGGATATTGTACTGGATTGGGCACATTCCCATATCAATACTGTAGGCTGCACATTCCTTTCTATACAAACTCACTATACATAAAAAATCTCTAGGGACAGCAGGAGGTATAGCTATAGGTTATTATCCTCTAGCTGCCCCATGACTTTATTAAAGGAGATATCCAATAGTGAATAATCTGAAAATAAGTACCTGCCACAGGTTAGACCTTAACTCCATGATGCCACCGCACTTTTCATTATATGTCTGCCCCATCCCGTTTGTATGCTATGCCACTGTGAAAATAGCAGAACTTCCTGGTTATGAAGCCTGAGCTCCCATCATCCTCTTCACTCTGAAAAAAATTACTTCCTCTCAAGTCTGTAACATAATGTACACCCCCAAAGCCTGCCCATATCACGCCCTACTGTGCTAAATCTCTGCCCTTCTTATTGATCACCAATCACAGCACTCACATATTGAACCAATCACAGCACTCACATATTGAACCAATCACAGCACACCTGCTTGAGCCTGAATGAGGACGTACACAGATCCTCCCCTCCGCCTACTTTGTTTACACAGGACCTAATTTATCATGGGGAGGTTTCAAGTTTGCACGAGGAAAGCACTGAGAGGGGGGGGGGGGGTGAGAAAGGACAGGACGACCACAGCTCCTCACCTTCATAATGATTTCAATGTGTAGGAGACATACTGCACTGCAGGGGCTGGGGATGATTTCTATATGTGAGGAGACATACTGCACTGCAGGGGCTGGGGATGATTTCTATATGTGAGGAGACATACTACACTGCAGGGGCTGGGGATGATTTCTATATGTGAGGAGACATACTGCACTGCATGGGCTGGGGATGATTTCTATATGTGAGGAGACATACTGCACTGCACGGGCTGGGGATGATTTCTATGTGAGGAGACATGTTACACTGCAGGGGCTGGGGAGGATTTCTATATGTGAGGAGACATATTACATTGCACGGGCTGGGGATGATTTCTATATGTGAGGAGACATATTACACTACACTGGCTGTGGATGATTTCTATGTGTGAGGAGACATACTGCACTGCACGGGCTGGGGATGATTTCTATATGTGAGGAGACATATTACACTGCACGGGCTGGGGATGATTTCTATGTGTGAGGAGACATATTACACTGCAGGGGCTGGGGATGATTTCTATATGTGAGGAGACATACTGCACTGCACGGGCTGGGGATGATTCCTATATGTGAGGAGACATATTACACTGCACGGGCTGGGGATGATTTCTATATGTGAGGAGACATATTACACTGCACGGTCTGGGGATGATTTCCATATGTGAGGAGACATACTACACTGCAGGGGCTGGGGATGATTTCTATATGTGAGGAGACATATTACACTGCACGGGCTGGGGATGATTTCTATATGTGAGGAGACATATTACACTGCAGGGGCTGGGGATGATTTCTATATGTGAGGAGACATACTGCACTGCACGGGCTGGGGATGATTTCTATATGTGAGGAGACATACTGCACTGCACGAGCTGGGGATGATTTCTATATGTGAGGAGACATATTACACTGCAGGGGCTGGGGATGATTTCTATATGTGAGGAGACATATTACACTGCAGGGGCTGGGGATGATTTCTATATGTGAGGAGACATTACACTGCACGGGCTGGGGATGATTTCTATGTATGAGGAGACATATTACACTGGAGGGGCTGGGGATGATTTCTATGTGAGGAGACATATTACACTGCAGGGGCTGGGGATGCTTTCTATATGTGAGGAGACATATTACACTGCAGGGGCTGGGGATGATTTCTATATGTGAGGAGACATACTGCACTGCAGGGGCTGGTGATGATTTCTATATGTGAGGAGACATATTACACTGCAGGGGCTGGGGATGATTTCTATATGTGAGGAGACATATTACACTGCAGGGGCTGGGGGTAATTTCTATATGGGAGGAGACATATTACACTGCACGGGGCTGAGGATGATTTCTATATGTGAGGAGACATATTACACTGCAGGGGCTGGGGATGATTTCTATATGTGAGAAGACATATTGCACTGCACGGGCTGGGGATGATTTCTATATGTGAGGAGACATATTACACTGCAAGGGCTGGGGATGATTTCTATGTGAGGAGACATATTACACTGCAGGGGCTGGGGATGATTTCTATATGTGGGGAGACATATTACACTGCAGGGGCTGGGGATGATTTCTATATGTGAGGAGACATATTACACTGCACGGGCTGGGGATGATTTCTATATGTGAGGAGACATACTGCACTGCAGGGGCTGGGGATGATTTCTATGTGTGAGGAGACATATTACACTGCACGGGCTGGGGATGATTTCTATATGTGAGGAGACATATTACACTGCAGGGGCTGGGGATGATTTCTATATGTGAGGAGACATACTGCACTGCACGGGCTGGGGATGATTTCTATATGTGAGGAGACATATTACACTTTACGGGCTGGGGATGATTTCTATATGTGAGGAGACATATTACACTGCAGGGGCTGGGGATGATTTCTAAATGTGAGGAGACATACTGCACTGCACGGGCTGGGGATGATTTCTATATGTGAGGAGACATACTGCACTGCAGGGGCTGGGGATGATTTCTATATGTGAGAAGACATACTGCACTGCACGGGCTGGGGATGATTTCTATATGTGAGGAGACATATTACACTTTACGGGCTGGGGATGATTTCTATATGTGAGGAGACATATTACACTGCAGGGGCTGGGTATGATTTCTAAATGTGAGGAGAAATACTGCACTGCACGGGCTGGGGATGATTTCTATATGTGAGGAGACATACTGCACTGCACAGGCTGGGGATGATTTCTATATGTGAGGAGACATATTACACTGCAGGGGCTGGGGATGATTTCTATATGTGAGGAGACATACTGCACTGCACGGGCTGGGGATGATTTCTATGTGAGGAGACATGTTACACTGCAGGGGCTGGGGAGGATTTCTATATGTGAGGAGACATATTACATTGCAGGGGCTGGGGATGATTTCTATATGTGAGGAGACATACTGCACTGCACGGGCTGGGGATGATTTCTATGTGAGGAGACATGTTACACTGCAGGGGCTGGGGAGGATTTCTATATGTGAGGAGACATATTACATTGCACGGGCTGGGGATGATTTCTATATGTGAGGAGACATATTACACTACACTGGCTGTGGATGATTTCTATGTGTGAGGAGACATACTGCACTGCACGGGCTGGGGATGATTTCTATATGTGAGGAGACATATTACACTGCACGGGCTGGGGATGATTTCTATGTGTGAGGAGACATATTACACTGCAGGGGCTGGGGATGATTTCTATATGTGAGGAGACATACTGCACTGCACGGGCTGGGGATGATTCCTATATGTGAGGAGACATATTACACTGCACGGGCTGGGGATGATTTCTATATGTGAGGAGACATATTACACTGCACGGTCTGGGGATGATTTCCATATGTGAGGAGACATACTACACTGCAGGGGCTGGGGATGATTTCTATATGTGAGGAGACATATTACACTGCACGGGCTGGGGATGATTTCTATATGTGAGGAGACATATTACACTGCAGGGGCTGGGGATGATTTCTATATGTGAGGAGACATACTGCACTGCACGGGCTGGGGATGATTTCTATATGTGAGGAGACATACTGCACTGCACGAGCTGGGGATGATTTCTATATGTGAGGAGACATATTACACTGCAGGGGCTGGGGATGATTTCTATATGTGAGGAGACATATTACACTGCAGGGGCTGGGGATGATTTCTATATGTGAGGAGACATTACACTGCACGGGCTGGGGATGATTTCTATGTATGAGGAGACATATTACACTGGAGGGGCTGGGGATGATTTCTATGTGAGGAGACATATTACACTGCAGGGGCTGGGGATGCTTTCTATATGTGAGGAGACATATTACACTGCAGGGGCTGGGGATGATTTCTATATGTGAGGAGACATACTGCACTGCAGGGGCTGGTGATGATTTCTATATGTGAGGAGACATATTACACTGCAGGGGCTGGGGATGATTTCTATATGTGAGGAGACATATTACACTGCAGGGGCTGGGGGTAATTTCTATATGGGAGGAGACATATTACACTGCACGGGGCTGAGGATGATTTCTATATGTGAGGAGACATATTACACTGCAGGGGCTGGGGATGATTTCTATATGTGAGAAGACATATTGCACTGCACGGGCTGGGGATGATTTCTATATGTGAGGAGACATATTACACTGCAAGGGCTGGGGATGATTTCTATGTGAGGAGACATATTACACTGCAGGGGCTGGGGATGATTTCTATATGTGAGGAGACATATTACACTGCAGGGGCTGGGGATGATTTCTATATGTGAGGAGACATATTACACTGCACGGGCTGGGGATGATTTCTATATGTGAGGAGACATACTGCACTGCAGGGGCTGGGGATGATTTCTATGTGTGAGGAGACATATTACACTGCACGGGCTGGGGATGATTTCTATATGTGAGGAGACATATTACACTGCAGGGGCTGGGGATGATTTCTATATGTGAGGAGACATACTGCACTGCACGGGCTGGGGATGATTTCTATATGTGAGGAGACATATTACACTTTACGGGCTGGGGATGATTTCTATATGTGAGGAGACATATTACACTGCAGGGGCTGGGGATGATTTCTAAATGTGAGGAGACATACTGCACTGCACGGGCTGGGGATGATTTCTATATGTGAGGAGACATACTGCACTGCAGGGGCTGGGGATGATTTCTATATGTGAGAAGACATACTGCACTGCACGGGCTGGGGATGATTTCTATATGTGAGGAGACATATTACACTTTACGGGCTGGGGATGATTTCTATATGTGAGGAGACATATTACACTGCAGGGGCTGGGTATGATTTCTAAATGTGAGGAGAAATACTGCACTGCACGGGCTGGGGATGATTTCTATATGTGAGGAGACATACTGCACTGCACAGGCTGGGGATGATTTCTATATGTGAGGAGACATATTACACTGCAGGGGCTGGGGATGATTTCTATATGTGAGGAGACATACTGCACTGCACGGGCTGGGGATGATTTCTATATGTGAGGAGACATATTACACTGCAGGGGCTGGGGATGATTTCTATCTGTGAGGAGACATATTGCACTGCACGGGCTGGGGATGATTTCTATATGTGAGGAGACATATTACACTGCACGGGCTGGGGATGATTTCTATATGTGAGGAGACATATTACACTGCAGGGGCTGGGGATGATTTCTATATGTGAGGAGACATACTGCACTGCACGGGCTGGGGATGATTTCTATATGTGAGGAGACATACTGCACTGCACGGGCTGGGGATGATTTCTATATGTGAGGAGACATATTACACTGCAGGGGCTGGGGATGATTTCTATATGTGAGGAGACATATTACACTGCAGGGGCTGGGGATGATTTCTATATGTGAGGAGACATTACACTGCACAGGCTGGGGATGATTTCTATGTATGAGGAGACATATTACACTGGAGGGGCTGGGGATGATTTCTATGTGAGGAGACATATTACACTGGAGGGGCTGGGGATGCTTTCTATATGTGAGGAGACATATTACACTGCAGGGGCTGGGGATGATTTCTATATGTGAGGAGACATACTGCACTGCAGGGGCTGGTGATGATTTCTATATGTGAGGAGACATATTACACTGCAGGGGCTGGGGGTGATTTCTATATGTGAGGAGACATATTACACTGCACGGGGCTGGGGATGATTTCTATATGTGAGGAGACATATTACACTGCAGGGGCTGGGGATGATTTCTATATGTGAGAAGACATATTGCACTGCACGGGCTGGGGATGATTTCTATATGTGAGGAGACATATTACACTGCACGGGCTGGGGATGATTTCTATATGTGAGGAGACATATTACACTGCACGGTCTGGGGATGATTTCCATATGTGAGGAGACATACTACACTGCAGGGGCTGGGGATGATTTCTATATGTGAGGAGACATATTACACTGCACGGGCTGGGGATGATTTCTATATGTGAGGAGACATATTACACTGCAGGGGCTGGGGATGATTTCTATATGTGAGGAGACATACTGCACTGCACGGGCTGGGGATGATTTCTATATGTGAGGAGACATACTGCACTGCACGAGCTGGGGATGATTTCTATATGTGAGAAGACATATTACACTGCAGGGGCTGGGGATGATTTCTATATGTGAGGAGACATATTACACTGCAGGGGCTGGGGATGATTTCTATATGTGAGGAGACATTACACTGCACGGGCTGGGGATGATTTCTATGTATGAGGAGACATATTACACTGGAGGGGCTGGGGATGATTTCTATGTGAGGAGACATATTACACTGCAGGGGCTGGGGATGCTTTCTATATGTGAGGAGACATATTACACTGCAGGGGCTGGGGATGATTTCTATATGTGAGGAGACATACTGCACTGCAGGGGCTGGTGATGATTTCTATATGTGAGGAGACATATTACACTGCAGGGGCTGGGGATGATTTCTATATGTGAGGAGACATATTACACTGCAGGGGCTGGGGGTAATTTCTATATGGGAGGAGACATATTACACTGCACGGGGCTGAGGATGATTTCTATATGTGAGGAGACATATTACACTGCAGGGGCTGGGGATGATTTCTATATGTGAGAAGACATATTGCACTGCACGGGCTGGGGATGATTTCTATATGTGAGGAGACATATTACACTGCAAGGGCTGGGGATGATTTCTATGTGAGGAGACATATTACACTGCAGGGGCTGGGGATGATTTCTATATGTGAGGAGACATATTACACTGCAGGGGCTGGGGATGATTTCTATATGTGAGGAGACATATTACACTGCACGGGCTGGGGATGATTTCTATATGTGAGGAGACATACTGCACTGCAGGGGCTGGGGATGATTTCTATGTGTGAGGAGACATATTACACTGCACGGGCTGGGGATGATTTCTATATGTGAGGAGACATATTACACTGCAGGGGCTGGGGATGATTTCTATATGTGAGGAGACATACTGCACTGCACGGGCTGGGGATGATTTCTATATGTGAGGAGACATATTACACTTTACGGGCTGGGGATGATTTCTATATGTGAGGAGACATATTACACTGCAGGGGCTGGGGATGATTTCTAAATGTGAGGAGACATACTGCACTGCACGGGCTGGGGATGATTTCTATATGTGAGGAGACATACTGCACTGCAGGGGCTGGGGATGATTTCTATATGTGAGAAGACATACTGCACTGCACGGGCTGGGGATGATTTCTATATGTGAGGAGACATATTACACTTTACGGGCTGGGGATGATTTCTATATGTGAGGAGACATATTACACTGCAGGGGCTGGGTATGATTTCTAAATGTGAGGAGAAATACTGCACTGCACGGGCTGGGGATGATTTCTATATGTGAGGAGACATACTGCACTGCACAGGCTGGGGATGATTTCTATATGTGAGGAGACATATTACACTGCAGGGGCTGGGGATGATTTCTATATGTGAGGAGACATACTGCACTGCACGGGCTGGGGATGATTTCTATATGTGAGGAGACATATTACACTGCAGGGGCTGGGGATGATTTCTATCTGTGAGGAGACATATTGCACTGCACGGGCTGGGGATGATTTCTATATGTGAGGAGACATATTACACTGCACGGGCTGGGGATGATTTCTATATGTGAGGAGACATATTACACTGCAGGGGCTGGGGATGATTTCTATATGTGAGGAGACATACTGCACTGCACGGGCTGGGGATGATTTCTATATGTGAGGAGACATACTGCACTGCACGGGCTGGGGATGATTTCTATATGTGAGGAGACATATTACACTGCAGGGGCTGGGGATGATTTCTATATGTGAGGAGACATATTACACTGCAGGGGCTGGGGATGATTTCTATATGTGAGGAGACATTACACTGCACAGGCTGGGGATGATTTCTATGTATGAGGAGACATATTACACTGGAGGGGCTGGGGATGATTTCTATGTGAGGAGACATATTACACTGGAGGGGCTGGGGATGCTTTCTATATGTGAGGAGACATATTACACTGCAGGGGCTGGGGATGATTTCTATATGTGAGGAGACATACTGCACTGCAGGGGCTGGTGATGATTTCTATATGTGAGGAGACATATTACACTGCAGGGGCTGGGGGTGATTTCTATATGTGAGGAGACATATTACACTGCACGGGGCTGGGGATGATTTCTATATGTGAGGAGACATATTACACTGCAGGGGCTGGGGATGATTTCTATATGTGAGAAGACATATTGCACTGCACGGGCTGGGGATGATTTCTATATGTGAGGAGACATATTACACTGCAAGGGCTGGGGATGATTTCTATGTGAGGAGACATATTACACTGCAGGGGCTGGGGATAATTTCTATATGTGAGGAGACATATTACACTGCAGGGGCTGGGGATGATTTCTATATGTGAGGAGACATATTACACTGCACGGGCTGGGGATGATTTCTATATGTGAGGAGACATACTGCACTGCAGGGGCTGGGGATGATTTCTATGTGTGAGGAGACATATTACACTGCACGGGCTGGGGATGATTTCTATATGTGAGGAGACATATTACACTGCAGGGGCTGGGGATGATTTCTATATGTGAGGAGACATATTACACTGCACGGGCTGGGGATGATTTCTATATGTGAGGAGACATATTACACTGCAGGGGCTGGGGATGATTTCTATATGTGAGGAGACATATTACACTGCAGGGGCTGGGGATGATTTCTATATGTGAGGAGACATATTACACTGCAGGGGCTGGGGATGATTTCTATATGTGAGGAGACATATTACACTGCAGGGGCTGGGGGTGATTTCTATATGTGAGGAGACATACTGCACTGCAGGGGCTGGGGATGATTTCTATGTGAGGAGACATGTTACACTGCAGGGGCTGGGGAGGATTTCTATATGTGAGGAGACATATTACATTGCACGGGCTGGGGATGATTTCTATATGTGAGGAGACATATTACACTACACTGGCTGTGGATGATTTCTATGTGTGAGGAGACATACTGCACTGCACGGGCTGGGGATGATTTCTATATGTGAGGAGACATATTACACTGCACGGGCTGGGGATGATTTCTATGTGTGAGGAGACATATTACACTGCAGGGGCTGGGGATGATTTCTATATGTGAGGAGACATACTGCACTGCACGGGCTGGGGATGATTCCTATATGTGAGGAGACATATTACACTGCACGGGCTGGGGATGATTTCTATATGTGAGGAGACATATTACACTGCACGGTCTGGGGATGATTTCCATATGTGAGGAGACATACTACACTGCAGGGGCTGGGGATGATTTCTATATGTGAGGAGACATATTACACTGCAGGGGCTGGGGATGATTTCTATATGTGAGGAGACATATTACACTGCAGGGGCTGGGGATGATTTCTATATGTGAGGAGACATATTACACTGCAGGGGCTGGGGATGATTTCTATATGTGAGGAGACATATTACACTGCACGGGCTGGGGATGATTTCTATATGTGAGGAGACATATTACACTGCAGGGGCTATGGATGATTTCTATATGTGAGGAGACATATTACACTGCAGGGGCTGGGGATGATTTTTATATGTGAGGAGACACATTATACTGCAGGGGCTGGGGATGATTTCTATATGTGAGGAGACATACTGCACTGCAGGGGCTGGGGATGATTTCTATATGTGAGGAGACATATTACACTGCAGGGGCTGGGGATGATTTCTATATGCGAGGAGACATATTACACTGCAGGGGCTGGGGATGATTTCTATATGTGAGGAGACATACTGAACTGCATGGGCTGGGGATGATTTCTATATGTGAGGAGACATATTGCACTGGAGGGGTTGGGGATGATTTCTATGTGAGGAGAAATATTACACTGCAGGGGCTGGGCATGATTTCTATATGTGAGGAGACATGTTACACTGCAGGGGCTGGGGATGATTTCTATATATGAGGAGACATACTGCACTGCAGGGGCTGGGGATGATTTCTATATGTGAGGAGACATATTACACTGCACGGGCTGGGGATGATTTCTATATGCGAGGAGACATATTACACTGCAGGGGGTGGGGATGATTTCTATATGTGAGGAGACATACTGCACTGCACGGGCTGGGGATGATTTCTATATGTGAGGAGACATATTACACTGCACGGGCTGGGGATGATTCCTATATGTGAGGAGACATATTACACTGCACGGTCTGGGGATGATTTCTATATGTGAGGAGATAACTACACTGCAGGGGCTGGGGATGATTTCTATATGTGAGGAGACATATTACACTGCAGGGGCTGTTGATGATTTCTATATGTGAGGAGACATATTACACTGCAGGGGCTGGGGATGATTTCTATATGTGAGGAGACATATTACACTGCAGGGGCTAGGGATGATTTCTATATGTGACGAGACATGTTACACTGCAGGGGCTGGGGAGGATTTCTATATGTGAGGAGACATATTACATTGCACGGGCTGGGGATGATTTCTATATGTGAGGAGCCATATTACACTACACTGGCTGTGGATGATTTCTATGTGTGAGGAGACATATTACACTGCACGGGCTGGGGATGATTTTTATATGTGAGGAGACATACTACACTGTAGGGGCTGGGGATGATTTCTATATGTGAGGAGACATATTACACTGCAGGGGCTGGGGATGATTTCTATATGTGAGGAGACATATTACACTGCAGGGGCTGGGGATGATTTCTATATGTGAGGAGACATATTACACTGCACGGGCTGGGGATGATTTCTATATGTGATGAGACATATTACACTGCAGGGGCTGGGGATGATTTCTATATGTGAGGAGACATATTACACTGCAGGGGCTGGGGATGATTTCTATATGTGAGGAGACATACTGCACTGCAGGGGCTGGGGATGATTTCTATATGTGAGGAGACATATTACACTGCACGGGCTGGGGATGATTTCTATGTGTGAGGAGACATATTACACTGCAGGGGCTGGGGATGATTTCTATATGTGAGGAGACATACTGCACTGCACGGGCTGGGGATGATTTCTATATGTGAGGAGACATATTACACTGCACGGGCTGGGGATGATTTCTATATGTGAGGAGACATATTACACTGCACGGTCTGGGGATGATTTCTATATGTGAGGAGACATACTACACTGCAGGGGCTGGGGATGATTTCTATATGTGAGGAGACATATTACACTGCAGGGGCTGGGGATGATTTCTATATGTGAGGAGACATATTACACTGCAGGGGCTGGGGATGATTTCTATATGTGAGGAGACATATTACACTGCAGGGGCTGGGGATGATTTCTATATGTGAGGAGACATATTACACTGCACGGGCTGGGGATGATTTCTATATGTGAGGAGACATATTACACTGCAGGGGCTATGGATGATTTCTATATGTGAGGAGACATATTACACTGCAGGGGCTGGGGATGATTTTTATATGTGAGGAGACACATTACACTGCAGGGGCTGGGGATGATTTCTATATGTGAGGAGACATACTGCACTGCAGGGGCTGGGGATGATTTCTATATGTGAGGAGACATATTACACTGCAGGGGCTGGGGATGATTTCTATATGCGAGGAGACATATTACACTGCAGGGGCTGGGGATGATTTCTATATGTGAGGAGACATACTGCACTGCACGGGCTGGGGATGATTTCTATATGTGAGGAGACATATTGCACTGGAAGGGCTGGGGATGATTTCTATGTGAGGAGAAATATTACACTGCAGGGGCTGGGCATGATTTCTATATGTGAGGAGACATATTACACTGCAGGGGCTGGGGATGATTTCTATATATGAGGAGACATACTGCACTGCAGGGGCTGGGGATGATTTCTATATGTGAGGAGACATATTACACTGCACGGGCTGGGGATGATTTCTATATGCGAGGAGACATATTACACTGCAGGGGCTGGGGATGATTTCTATATGTGAGGAGACATACTGCACTGCACGGGCTGGGGATGATTTCTATATGTGAGGAGACATATTACACTGCACGGGCTGGGGATGATTTCTATATGTGAGGAGACATATTACACTGCACGGTCTGGGGATGATTTCTATATGTGAGGAGATAACTACACTGCAGGGGCTGGGGATGATTTCTATATGTGAGGAGACATATTACACTGCAGGGGCTGTTGATGATTTCTATATGTGAGGAGACATATTACACTGCAGGGGCTGGAGATGCTTTCTATATGTGAGGAGACATATTACACTGCAGGGGCTGGGGATGATTTCTATATGTGAGGAGACATACTGCACTGCAGGGGCTGGTGATGATTTCTATATGTGAGGAGACATATTACACTGCAGGGGCTGGGGGTGATTTCTATATGTGAGGAGACATATTACACTGCAAGGGGCTGGGGATGATTTCTATATGTGAGGAGACATACTGCACTGCAGGGGCTGGGGATGATTTCTATATGTGAGGAGACATATTACACTGCAGGGGCTGGGGATGATTTCTATATGCGAGGAGACATATTACACTGCAGGGGCTGGGGATGATTTCTATATGTGAGGAGACATACTGCACTGCACGGGCTGGGGATGATTTCTATATGTGAGGAGACATATTGCACTGGAAGGGCTGGGGATGATTTCTATGTGAGGAGAAATATTACACTGCAGGGGCTGGGCATGATTTCTATATGTGAGGAGACATATTACACTGCAGGGGCTGGGGATGATTTCTATATATGAGGAGACATACTGCACTGCAGGGGCTGGGGATGATTTCTATATGTGAGGAGACATATTACACTGCACGGGCTGGGGATGATTTCTATATGCGAGGAGACATATTACACTGCAGGGGCTGGGGATGATTTCTATATGTGAGGAGACATACTGCACTGCACGGGCTGGGGATGATTTCTATATGTGAGGAGACATATTACACTGCACGGGCTGGGGATGATTTCTATATGTGAGGAGACATATTACACTGCACGGTCTGGGGATGATTTCTATATGTGAGGAGATAACTACACTGCAGGGGCTGGGGATGATTTCTATATGTGAGGAGACATATTACACTGCAGGGGCTGTTGATGATTTCTATATGTGAGGAGACATATTACACTGCAGGGGCTGGGGATGCTTTCTATATGTGAGGAGACATATTACACTGCAGGGGCTGGGGATGATTTCTATATGTGAGGAGACATACTGCACTGCAGGGGCTTGTGATGATTTCTATATGTGAGGAGACATATTACACTGCAGGGGCTGGGGGTGATTTCTATATGTGAGGAGACATATTACACTGCACGGGGCTGGGGATGATTTCTATATGTGAGGAGACATATTACACTGCAGGGGCTGGGGATGATTTCTATATGTGAGAAGACATATTGCACTGCACGGGCTGGGGATGATTTCTATATGTGAGGAGACATATTACACTGCAAGGGCTGGGGATGATTTCTATGTGTGAGGAGACATATTACATTGCAGGGGCTGGGGATGATTTCTATATGTGAGGAGACATATTACACTGCAGGGGCTGGGGATGATTTCTATATGTGAGGAGACATATTACACTGCACGGGCTGGGGATGATTTCTATATGTGAGGAGACATACTGCACTGCAGGGGCTGGGGATGATTTCTATGTGTGAGGAGACATATTACACTGCACGGGCTGGGGATGATTTCTATATGTGAGGAGACATATTACACTGCAGGGGCTGGGGATGATTTCTATATGTGAGGAGACATATTACACTGCACGGGCTGGGGACGATTTCTATATGTGAGGAGACATATTACACTGCAGGGGCTGGGGATGATTTCTATATGTGAGGAGACATATTACACTGCAGGGGCTGGGGATGATTTCTATATGTGAGGAGACATATTACACTGCAGGGGCTGGGGATGATTTCTATATGTGAGGAGACATATTACACTGCAGGGGCTGGGGGTGATTTCTATATGTGAGGAGACATACTGCACTGCAGGGGCTGGGGATGATTTCTATATGTGAGGAGACATATTACACTGCATGGGCTGTGGATGATTTCTATGTGTGAGGAGACATATTACACTGCAGGGGCTGGGGATGATTTCTATATGTGAGGAGACATATTACACTGCAGGGGCTGGGGATGATTTCTATGTGTGAGGAGACATATTACACTGCACGGGCTGGGGATGATTTCTATATGTGAGGAGACATATTACACTGCACGGGCTGGAGATGATTTCTTTATGTGAGGAGACATATTACACTGCACGGTCTGGGGATGATTTCTATATGTGAGGAGACATACTACACTGCAGGGGCTGGGGATGATTTCTATATGTGAGGAGACATATTACACTGCAGGGGCTGGGGATGATTTCTATATATGAGGAGACATATTACACTGCAGGGGCTGGGAATGATTTCTATATGTGAGGAGACATATTACACTGCACGGGCTGGGGATGATTTCTATATGTGAGGAGACATATTACACTGCAGGGGCTGGGGATGATTTCTATATGCGAGGAGACATATTACACTGCAGGGGCTGGGGAGGATTTCTATATGTGAGGAGACATATTACATTTCACGGGCTGGGGATGATTTCTATATGTGAGGAGACATATTACACTACACTGGCTGTGGATGATTTCTATGTGTGAGGAGACATATTACACTGCACGGTCTGGGGATGATTTCTATATGTGAGGAGACATATTACACTGCAGGGGCTGGGGATGATTTCTATATGCGAGGAGACATATTACACTGCAGGGGCTGGGGAGGATTTCTATATGTGGGGAGACATATTACATTGCACGGGCTGGGGATGATTTCTATATGTGAGGAGACATATTACACTACACTGGCTGTGGATGATTACTATGTGTGAGGAGACATATTACACTGCACGGGCTGGGGATGATTTCTATATGTGAGGAGACATACTACACTGCAGGGGCTGGGGATGATTTCTATATGTGAGGAGACATATTACACTGCAGGGGCTGGGGATGATTTCTATATGTGAGAAGACATATTACACTGCAGGGACTGGGAATGATTTCTATATGTGAGGAGACATATTACACTGCATGGGCTGGGGATGATTTCTATATGTGAGGAGACATATTACACTGCAGGGGCTGGGGATGATGTCTATATGTGAGAAGACATATTACACTGCAGGGGCTGGGGATGATTTCTATATGTGAGGAGACATATTACACTGCACGGGCTGGGGATGATTTCTATATGTGAGGAGACATACTACACTGCAGGGGCTGGGGATGATTTCTATATGTGAGGAGACATATTACACTGCAGGGGCTGGGGATGATTTCTATATGTGAGAAGACATATTACACTGCAGGGACTGGGAATGATTTCTATATGTGAGGAGACATATTACACTGCATGGGCTGGGGATGATTTCTATATGTGAGGAGACATATTACACTGCAGGGGCTGGGGATGATGTCTATATGTGAGAAGACATATTACACTGCAGGGGCTGGGGATGATTTCTATATGTGAGGAGACATATTACACTGCAGGGGCTGGGGATGATTTCTATATGTGAGGAGACATATTACACTGCAGGGGCTGGGGATGATTTCTATATGTGAGGAGGCATATTACACTGCAGGGGCTGGGGATGATTTCTATATGTGAGGAGACATATTACACTGCAGGGGCTGGGGATGATTTCTATATGTGAGGAGACATACTGCACTGCAGGGGCTGGGGATGATTTCTATATGTGAGGAGACATATTACACTGCACGGGCTGGGGATGATTTCTATGTGTGAGGAGACATATTACACTGCAGGGGCTGGGGATGATTTCTATATGTGAGGAGACATACTGCACTGCACGGGCTGGGGATGATTTCTATATGTGAGGAGACATATTACACTGCACGGTTTGGGGATGATTTCTATATGTGAGGAGACATATTACACTGCAGGGGCTGGGGATGATTTCTATATGTGAGGAGACATACTGCACTGCACGGGCTGGGGTTGATTTCTATATGTGAGGAGACATATTACACTGCACGGTTTGGGGATGATTTCTATATGTGAGGAGACATATTACACTGCAGGGGCTGGGGATGATTTCTATATGTGAGGAGACATACTGCACTGCAGGGGCTGGTGATGATTTCTATATGTGAGGAGACATATTACACTGCAGGGGCTGGGGATGATTTCTATATGTGAGGAGACATATTACACTGCAGGGGCTGGGGGTAATTTCTATATGGGAGGAGACATATTACACTGCACGGGGCTGAGGATGATTTCTATATGTGAGGAGACATATTACACTGCAGGGGCTGGGGATGATTTCTATATGTGAGAAGACATATTGCACTGCACGGGCTGGGGATGATTTCTATATGTGAGGAGACATATTACACTGCAAGGGCTGGGGATGATTTCTATGTGAGGAGACATATTACACTGCAGGGGCTGGGGATGATTTCTATATGTGAGGAGACATATTACACTGCAGGGGCTGGGGATGATTTCTATATGTGAGGAGACATATTACACTGCACGGGCTGGGGATGATTTCTATATGTGAGGAGACATACTGCACTGCAGGGGCTGGGGATGATTTCTATGTGTGAGGAGACATATTACACTGCACGGGCTGGGGATGATTTCTATATGTGAGGAGACATATTACACTGCAGGGGCTGGGGATGATTTCTATATGTGAGGAGACATACTGCACTGCACGGGCTGGGGATGATTTCTATATGTGAGGAGACATATTACACTTTACGGGCTGGGGATGATTTCTATATGTGAGGAGACATATTACACTGCAGGGGCTGGGGATGATTTCTAAATGTGAGGAGACATACTGCACTGCACGGGATGGGGATGATTTCTATATGTGAGGAGACATACTGCACTGCAGGGGCTGGGGATGATTTCTATATGTGAGAAGACATACTGCACTGCACGGGCTGGGGATGATTTCTATATGTGAGGAGACATATTACACTTTACGGGCTGGGGATGATTTCTATATGTGAGGAGACATATTACACTGCAGGGGCTGGGTATGATTTCTAAATGTGAGGAGAAATACTGCACTGCACGGGCTGGGGATGATTTCTATATGTGAGGAGACATACTGCACTGCACAGGCTGGGGATGATTTCTATATGTGAGGAGACATATTACACTGCAGGGGCTGGGGATGATTTCTATATGTGAGGAGACATACTGCACTGCACGGGCTGGGGATGATTTCTATATGTGAGGAGACATATTACACTGCAGGGGCTGGGGATGATTTCTATCTGTGAGGAGACATATTGCACTGCACGGGCTGGGGATGATTTCTATATGTGAGGAGACATATTACACTGCACGGGCTGGGGATGATTTCTATATGTGAGGAGACATATTACACTGCAGGGGCTGGGGATGATTTCTATATGTGAGGAGACATACTGCACTGCACGGGCTGGGGATGATTTCTATATGTGAGGAGACATACTGCACTGCACGGGCTGGGGATGATTTCTATATGTGAGGAGACATATTACACTGCAGGGGCTGGGGATGATTTCTATATGTGAGGAGACATATTACACTGCAGGGGCTGGGGATGATTTCTATATGTGAGGAGACATTACACTGCACAGGCTGGGGATGATTTCTATGTATGAGGAGACATATTACACTGGAGGGGCTGGGGATGATTTCTATGTGAGGAGACATATTACACTGGAGGGGCTGGGGATGCTTTCTATATGTGAGGAGACATATTACACTGCAGGGGCTGGGGATGATTTCTATATGTGAGGAGACATACTGCACTGCAGGGGCTGGTGATGATTTCTATATGTGAGGAGACATATTACACTGCAGGGGCTGGGGGTGATTTCTATATGTGAGGAGACATATTACACTGCACGGGGCTGGGGATGATTTCTATATGTGAGGAGACATATTACACTGCAGGGGCTGGGGATGATTTCTATATGTGAGAAGACATATTGCACTGCACGGGCTGGGGATGATTTCTATATGTGAGGAGACATATTACACTGCAAGGGCTGGGGATGATTTCTATGTGAGGAGACATATTACACTGCAGGGGCTGGGGATAATTTCTATATGTGAGGAGACATATTACACTGCAGGGGCAGGGGATGATTTCTATATGTGAGGAGACATATTACACTGCACGGGCTGGGGATGATTTCTATATGTGAGGAGACATACTGCACTGCAGGGGCTGGGGATGATTTCTATGTGTGAGGAGACATATTACACTGCACGGGCTGGGGATGATTTCTATATGTGAGGAGACATATTACACTGCAGGGGCTGGGGATGATTTCTATATGTGAGGAGACATATTACACTGCACGGGCTGGGGATGATTTCTATATGTGAGGAGACATATTACACTGCAGGGGCTGGGGATGATTTCTATATGTGAGGAGACATATTACACTGCAGGGGCTGGGGATGATTTCTATATGTGAGGAGACATATTACACTGCAGGGGCTGGGGATGATTTCTATATGTGAGGAGACATATTACACTGCAGGGGCTGGGGGTGATTTCTATATGTGAGGAGACATACTGCACTGCAGGGGCTGGGGATGATTTCTATGTGAGGAGACATGTTACACTGCAGGGGCTGGGGAGGATTTCTATATGTGAGGAGACATATTACATTGCACGGGCTGGGGATGATTTCTATATGTGAGGAGACATATTACACTACACTGGCTGTGGATGATTTCTATGTGTGAGGAGACATACTGCACTGCACGGGCTGGGGATGATTTCTATATGTGAGGAGACATATTACACTGCACGGGCTGGGGATGATTTCTATGTGTGAGGAGACATATTACACTGCAGGGGCTGGGGGTGATTTCTATATGTGAGGAGACATACTGCACTGCACGGGCTGGGGATGATTCCTATATGTGAGGAGACATATTACACTGCACGGGCTGGGGATGATTTCTATATGTGAGGAGACATATTACACTGCACGGTCTGGGGATGATTTCCATATGTGAGGAGACATACTACACTGCAGGGGCTGGGGATGATTTCTATATGTGAGGAGACATATTACACTGCAGGGGCTGGGGATGATTTCTATATGTGAGGAGACATATTACACTGCAGGGGCTGGGGATGATTTCTATATGTGAGGAGACATATTACACTGCAGGGGCTGGGGATGATTTCTATATGTGAGGAGACATATTACACTGCACGGGCTGGGGATGATTTCTATATGTGAGGAGACATATTACACTGCAGGGGCTATGGATGATTTCTATATGTGAGGAGACATATTACACTGCAGGGGCTGGGGATGATTTTTATATGTGAGGAGACACATTACACTGCAGGGGCTGGGGATGATTTCTATATGTGAGGAGACATACTGCACTGCAGGGGCTGGGGATGATTTCTATATGTGAGGAGACATATTACACTGCAGGGGCTGGGGATGATTTCTATATGCGAGGAGACATATTACACTGCAGGGGCTGGGGATGATTTCTATATGTGAGGAGACATACTGCACTGCATGGGCTGGGGATGATTTCTATATGTGAGGAGACATATTGCACTGGAGGGGTTGGGGATGATTTCTATGTGAGGAGAAATATTACACTGCAGGGGCTGGGCATGATTTCTATATGTGAGGAGACATGTTACACTGCAGGGGCTGGGGATGATTTCTATATATGAGGAGACATACTGCACTGCAGGGGCTGGGGATGATTTCTATATGTGAGGAGACATATTACACTGCACGGGCTGGGGATGATTTCTATATGCGAGGAGACATATTACACTGCAGGGGGTGGGGATGATTTCTATATGTGAGGAGACATACTGCACTGCACGGGCTGGGGATGATTTCTATATGTGAGGAGACATATTACACTGCACGGGCTGGGGATGATTTCTATATGTGAGGAGACATATTACACTGCACGGTCTGGGGATGATTTCTATATGTGAGGAGATAACTACACTGCAGGGGCTGGGGATGATTTCTATATGTGAGGAGACATATTACACTGCAGGGGCTGTTGATGATTTCTATATGTGAGGAGACATATTACACTGCAGGGGCTGGGGATGATTTCTATATGTGAGGAGACATATTACACTGCAGGGGCTAGGGATGATTTCTATATGTGACGAGACATGTTACACTGCAGGGGCTGGGGAGGATTTCTATATGTGAGGAGACATATTACATTGCACGGTCTGGGGATGATTTCTATATGTGAGGAGCCATATTACACTACACTGGCTGTGGATGATTTCTATGTGTGAGGAGACATATTACACTGCACGGGCTGGGGATGATTTTTATATGTGAGGAGACATACTACACTGTAGGGGCTGGGGACGATTTCTATATGTGAGGAGACATATTACACTGCAGGGGCTGGGGATGATTTCTATATGTGAGGAGACATATTACACTGCAGGGGCTGGGGATGATTTCTATATGTGAGGAGACATATTACACTGCACGGGCTGGGGATGATTTCTATATGTGATGAGACATATTACACTGCAGGGGCTGGGGATGATTTCTATATGTGAGGAGACATATTACACTGCAGGGGCTGGGGATGATTTCTATATGTGAGGAGACATACTGCACTGCAGGGGCTGGGGATGATTTCTATATGTGAGGAGACATATTACACTGCACGGGCTGGGGATGATTTCTATGTGTGAGGAGACATATTACACTGCAGGGGCTGGGGATGATTTCTATATGTGAGGAGACATACTGCACTGCACGGGCTGGGGATGATTTCTATATGTGAGGAGACATATTACACTGCACGGGCTGGGGATGATTTCTATATGTGAGGAGACATATTACACTGCACGGTCTGGGGATGATTTCTATATGTGAGGAGACATACTACACTGCAGGGGCTGGGGATGATTTCTATATGTGAGGAGACATATTAAACTGCAGGGGCTGGGGATGATTTCTATATGTGAGGAGACATATTACACTGCAGGGGCTGGGGATGATTTCTATATGTGAGGAGACATATTACACTGCAGGGGCTGGGGATGATTTCTATATGTGAGGAGACATATTACACTGCACGGGCTGGGGATGATTTCTATATGTGAGGAGACATATTACACTGAAGGGGCTATGGATGATTTCTATATGTGAGGAGACATATTACACTGCAGGGGCTGGGGATGATTTTTATATGTGAGGAGACACATTACACTGCAGGGGCTGGGGATGATTTCTATATGTGAGGAGACATACTGCACTGCAGGGGCTGGGGATGATTTCTATATGTGAGGAGACATATTACACTGCAGGGGCTGGGGATGATTTCTATATGCGAGGAGACATATTACACTGCAGGGGCTGGGGATGATTTCTATATGTGAGGAGACATACTGCACTGCACGGGCTGGGGATGATTTCTATATGTGAGGAGACATATTGCACTGGAAGGGCTGGGGATGATTTCTATGTGAGGAGAAATATTACACTGCAGGGGCTGGGCATGATTTCTATATGTGAGGAGACATATTACACTGCAGGGGCTGGGGATGATTTCTATATATGAGGAGACATACTGCACTGCAGGGGCTGGGGATGATTTCTATATGTGAGGAGACATATTACACTGCACGGGCTGGGGATGATTTCTATATGCGAGGAGACATATTACACTGCAGGGGCTGGGGATGATTTCTATATGTGAGGAGACATACTGCACTGCACGGGCTGGGGATGATTTCTATATGTGAGGAGACATATTACACTGCACGGGCTGGGGATGATTTCTATATGTGAGGAGACATATTACACTGCACGGTCTGGGGATGATTTCTATATGTGAGGAGATAACTACACTGCAGGGGCTGGGGATGATTTCTATATGTGAGGAGACATATTACACTGCAGGGGCTGTTGATGATTTCTATATGTGAGGAGACATATTACACTGCAGGGGCTGGAGATGCTTTCTATATGTGAGGAGACATATTACACTGCAGGGGCTGGGGATGATTTCTATATGTGAGGAGACATACTGCACTGCAGGGGCTGGTGATGATTTCTATATGTGAGGAGACATATTACACTGCAGGGGCTGGGGGTGATTTCTATATGTGAGGAGACATATTACACTGCAAGGGGCTGGGGATGATTTCTATATGTGAGGAGACATACTGCACTGCAGGGGCTGGGGATGATTTCTATATGTGAGGAGACATATTACACTGCAGGGGCTGGGGATGATTTCTATATGCGAGGAGACATATTACACTGCAGGGGCTGGGGATGATTTCTATATGTGAGGAGACATACTGCACTGCAGGGGCTGGGGATGATTTCTATATGTGAGGAGACATATTGCACTGGAAGGGCTGGGGATGATTTCTATGTGAGGAGAAATATTACACTGCAGGGGCTGGGCATGATTTCTATATGTGAGGAGACATATTACACTGCAGGGGCTGGGGATGATTTCTATATATGAGGAGACATACTGCACTGCAGGGGCTGGGGATGATTTCTATATGTGAGGAGACATATTACACTGCACGGGCTGGGGATGATTTCTATATGCGAGGAGACATATTACACTGCAGGGGCTGGGGATGATTTCTATATGTGAGGAGACATACTGCACTGCACGGGCTGGGGATGATTTCTATATGTGAGGAGACATATTACACTGCACGGGCTGGGGATGATTTCTATATGTGAGGAGACATATTACACTGCACGGTCTGGGGATGATTTCTATATGTGAGGAGATAACTACACTGCAGGGGCTGGGGATGATTTCTATATGTGAGGAGACATATTACACTGCAGGGGCTGTTGATGATTTCTATATGTGAGGAGACATATTACACTGCAGGGGCTGGGGATGCTTTCTATATGTGAGGAGACATATTACACTGCAGGGGCTGGGGATGATTTCTATATGTGAGGAGACATACTGCAATGCAGGGGCTGGTGATGATTTCTATATGTGAGGAGACATATTACACTGCAGGGGCTGGGGGTGATTTCTATATGTGAGGAGACATATTACACTGCACGGGGCTGGGGATGATTTCTATATGTGAGGAGACATATTACACTGCAGGGGCTGGGGATGATTTCTATATGTGAGAAGACATATTGCACTGCACGGGCTGGGGATGATTTCTATATGTGAGGAGACATATTACACTGCAAGGGCTGGGGATGATTTCTATGTGTGAGGAGACATATTACATTGCAGGGGCTGGGGATGATTTCTATATGTGAGGAGACATATTACACTGCAGGGGCTGGGGATGATTTCTATATGTGAGGAGACATATTACACTGCACGGGCTGGGGATGATTTCTATATGTGAGGAGACATACTGCACTGCAGGGGCTGGGGATGATTTCTATGTGTGAGGAGACATATTACACTGCAGGGGCTGGGGATGATTTCTATATGTGAGGAGACATATTACACTGCACGGGCTGGGGACGATTTCTATATGTTTGGAGACATATTACACTGCAGGGGCTGGGGATGATTTCTATATGTGAGGAGACATATTACACTGCAGGGGCTGGGGATGATTTCTATATGTGAGGAGACATATTACACTGCAGGGGCTGGGGATGATTTCTATATGTGAGGAGACATATTACACTGCAGGGGCTGGGGGTGATTTCTATATGTGAGGAGACATACTGCACTGCAGGGGCTGGGGATGATTTCTATATGTGAGGAGACATATTACACTGCATGGGCTGTGGATGATTTCTATGTGTGAGGAGACATATTACACTGCAGGGGCTGGGGATGATTTCTATATGTGAGGAGACATATTACACTGCAGGGGCTGGGGATGATTTCTATGTGTGAGGAGACATATTACACTGCACGGGCTGGGGATGATTTCTATATGTGAGGAGACATATTACACTGCACGGGCTGGAGATGATTTCTTTATGTGAGGAGACATATTACACTGCACGGTCTGGGGATGATTTCTATATGTGAGGAGACATACTACACTGCAGGGGCTGGGGATGATTTCTATATGTGAGGAGACATATTACACTGCAGGGGCTGGGGATGATTTCTATATATGAGGAGACATATTACACTGCAGGGGCTGGGAATGATTTCTATATGTGAGGAGACATATTACACTGCACGGGCTGGGGATGATTTCTATATGTGAGGAGACATATTACACTGGAGGGGCTGGGGATGATTTCTATATGCGAGGAGACATATTACACTGCAGGGGCTGGGGAGGATTTCTATATGTGAGGAGACATATTACATTTCACGGGCTGGGGATGATTTCTATATGTGAGGAGACATATTACACTACACTGGCTGTGGATGATTTCTATGTGTGAGGAGACATATTACACTGCACGGTCTGGGGATGATTTCTATATGTGAGGAGACATATTACACTGCAGGGGCTGGGGATGATTTCTATATGCGAGGAGACATATTACACTGCAGGGGCTGGGGAGGATTTCTATATGTGGGGAGACATATTACATTGCACGGGCTGGGGATGATTTCTATATGTGAGGAGACATATTACACTACACTGGCTGTGGATGATTACTATGTGTGAGGAGTCATATTACACTGCACGGGCTGGGGATGATTTCTATATGTGAGGAGACATACTACACTGCAGGGGCTGGGGATGATTTCTATATGTGAGGAGACATATTACACTGCAGGGGCTGGGGATGATTTCTATATGTGAGAAGACATATTACACTGCAGGGACTGGGAATGATTTCTATATGTGAGGAGACATATTACACTGCATGGGCTGGGGATGATTTCTATATGTGAGGAGACATATTACACTGCAGGGGCTGGGGATGATGTCTATATGTGAGAAGACATATTACACTGCAGGGGCTGGGGATGATTTCTATATGTGAGGAGACATATTACACTGCACGGGCTGGGGATGATTTCTATATGTGAGGAGACATACTACACTGCAGGGGCTGGGGATGATTTCTATATGTGAGGAGACATATTACACTGCAGGGGCTGGGGATGATTTCTATATGTGAGAAGACATATTACACTGCAGGGACTGGGAATGATTTCTATATGTGAGGAGACATATTACACTGCATGGGCTGGGGATGATTTCTATATGTGAGGAGACATATTACACTGCAGGGGCTGGGGATGATGTCTATATGTGAGAAGACATATTACACTGCAGGGGCTGGGGATGATTTCTATATGTGAGGAGACATATTACACTGCAGGGGCTGGGGATGATTTCTATATGTGAGGAGACATATTACACTGCAGGGGCTGGGGATGATTTCTATATGTGAGGAGGCATATTACACTGCAGGGGCTGGGGATGATTTCTATATGTGAGGAGACATATTACACTGCAGGGGCTGGGGATGATTTCTATATGTGAGGAGACATACTGCACTGCAGGGGCTGGGGATGATTTCTATATGTGAGGAGACATATTACACTGCACGGGCTGGGGATGATTTCTATGTGTGAGGAGACATATTACACTGCAGGGGCTGGGGATGATTTCTATATGTGAGGAGACATACTGCACTGCACGGGCTGGGGATGATTTCTATATGTGAGGAGACATATTACACTGCACGGGCTGGGGATGATTTCTATATGTGAGGAGACATATTACACTGCACGGTTTGGGGATGATTTCTATATGTGAGGAGACATACTACACTGCAGGGGCTGGGGATGATTTCTATATGTGAGGAGACATATTACACTGCAGGGGCTGGGGATGATTTCTATATGTGAGGAGACATATTACACTGCAGGGGCTGGGGATGATTTCTATATGTGAGGAGACATATTACACTGCAGGGGCTGGGGATGATTTCTATATGTGAGGAGACATATTACACTGCAGGGGCTAGGGATGATTTCTATATGTGAGGAGACATGTTACACTGCAGGGGCTGGGGAGGATTTCTATATGTGAGGAGACATATTACATTGCACGGGCTGGGGATGATTTCTATATGTGAGGAGACATATTACACTACACTGGCTGTGGATGATTTCTATGTGTGAGGAGACATATTACACTGCACGGGCTGGGGATGATTTTTATATGTGAGGAGACATACTACACTGTAGGGGCTGGGGATGATTTCTATATGTGAGGAGACATATTACACTGCAGGGGCTGGGGATGATTTCTATATGTGAGGAGACATATTACACTGCAGGGGCTGGGGATGATTTCTATATGTGAGGAGACATATTACACTGCACGGGCTGGGGATGATTTCTATATGTGATGAGACATATTACACTGCAGGGGCTGGGGATGATTTCTATATGTGAGGAGACATATTACACTGCAGGGGCTGGGGATGATTTCTATATGTGAGGAGACATACTGCACTGCAGGGGCTGGGGATGATTTCTATATGTGAGGAGACATATTACACTGCACGGGCTGGGGATGATTTCTATGTGTGAGGAGACATATTACACTGCAGGGGCTGGGGATGATTTCTATATGTGAGGAGACATACTGCACTGCACGGGCTGGGGATGATTTCTATATGTGAGGAGACATATTACAATGCACGGGCTGGGGATGATTTCTATATGTGAGGAGACATATTACACTGCACGGTCTGGGGATGATTTCTATATGTGAGGAGACATACTACACTGCAGGGGCTGGGGATGATTTCTATATGTGAGGAGACATATTACACTGCAGGGGCTGGGGATGATTTCTATATGTGAGGAGACATATTACACTGCAGGGGCTGGGGATGATTTCTATATGTGAGGAGACATATTACACTGCAGGGGCTGGGGATGATTTCTATATGTGAGGAGACATATTACACTGCACGGGCTGGGGATGATTTCTATATGTGAGGAGACATATTACACTGCAGGGGCTATGGATGATTTCTATATGTGAGGAGACATATTACACTGCAGGGGCTGGGGATGATTTTTATATGTGAGGAGACACATTACACTGCAGGGGCTGGGGATGATTTCTATATGTGAGGAGACATACTGCACTGCAGGGGCTGGGGATGATTTCTATATGTGAGGAGACATATTACACTGCAGGGGCTGGGGATGATTTCTATATGCGAGGAGACATATTACACTGCAGGGGCTGGGGATGATTTCTATATGTGAGGAGACATACTGCACTGCACGGGCTGGGGATGATTTCTATATGTGAGGAGACATATTGCACTGGAGGGGCTGGGGATGATTTCTATGTGAGGAGAAATATTACACTGCAGGGGCTGGGCATGATTTCTATATGTGAGGAGACATATTACACTGCAGGGGCTGGGGATGATTTCTATATATGAGGAGACATACTGCACTGCAGGGGCTGGGGATGATTTCTATATGTGAGGAGACATATTACACTGCACGGGCTGGGGATGATTTCTATATGCGAGGAGACATATTACACTGCAGGGGCTGGGGATGATTTCTATATGTGAGGAGACATACTGCACTGCACGGGCTGGGGATGATTTCTATATGTGAGGAGACATATTACACTGCACGGGCTGGGGATGATTTCTATATGTGAGGAGACATATTACACTGCACGGTCTGGGGATGATTTCTATATGTGAGGAGATAACTACACTGCAGGGGCTGGGGATGATTTCTATATGTGAGGAGACATATTACACTGCAGGGGCTGTTGATGATTTCTATATGTGAGGAGACATATTACACTGCAGGGGCTGGGGATGATTTCTATATGTGAGGAGACATATTACACTGCAGGGGCTAGGGATGATTTCTATATGTGAGGAGACATGTTACACTGCAGGGGCTGGGGAGGATTTCTATATGTGAGGAGACATATTACATTGCACGGGCTGGGGATGATTTCTATATGTGAGGAGCCATATTACACTACACTGGCTGTGGATGATTTCTATGTGTGAGGAGACATATTACACTGCACGGGCTGGGGATGATTTCTATATGTGAGGAGACATACTACACTGTAGGGGCTGGGGATGATTTCTATATGTGAGGAGACATATTACACTGCAGGGGCTGGGGATGATTTCTATATGTGAGGAGACATATTACACTGCAGGGGCTGGGGATGATTTCTATATGTGAGGAGACATATTACACTGCACGGGCTGGGGATGATTTCTATATGTGAGGAGACATATTACACTGCAGGGGCTGGGGATGATTTCTATATGTGAGGAGACATATTACACTGCAGGGGCTGGGGATGATTTCTATATGTGAGGAGACATACTGCACTGCAGGGGCTGGGGATGATTTCTATATGTGAGGAGACATATTACACTGCAGGGGCTGGGGATGATTTCTATAAGTGAGGAGACATATTACACTGCATGGGCTGGGGATGATTTCTCTATGTGAGGAGACATATTACACTGCAGGGGCTGGGGATGATTTCTATATGTGAGGAGAGATACTGCACTGCAGGGGCTGGGGATGATTTCTATATGTGAGGAGACATACTGCACTGCAAGGGCTGGGGATGATTTCTATATGTGAGGAGACATATTACACTGCAGGGGCTGGGGATGATTTCTATATGCGAGGAGACATATTACACTGCACGGGCTGGGGATGATTTCTATATGTGAGGAGACATATTACACTGCAGGGGCTGGGCATGATCTCTATATGTGAGGAGACATATTACACTGCAGGGGCTGGGGATGATTTCTATATGTGAGGAGACATATTACACTGCAGGGGCTGGGGATGATTTCTATGTATGAGGAGACATATTACACTGCAGGGGCTGGGGATGATTTCTATGTATGAGGAGACATATTACACTGCAGGGGCTGGGGATGATTTCTATGTATGAGTAGACATATTACACTGCACGGGCTGGGGAGGATTTCTATATGTGAGGAGACATACTGCACTGCAGGGGCTGGGGATGATTTCTATATGTGAGGAGACATATTACACTGTACGGGCTGGGGATGATTTCTATATGTGAGGAGACATATTGCACTGGAGGGGCTGGGGATGATTTCTATGTGAGGAGAAATATTACACTGCAGGGGCTGGGCATGATTTCTATATGTGAGGAGACATATTACACTGCAGGGGCTGGGGATGATTTCTATATGTGAGGAGAAATATTACACTGCAGGGGCTGGGGGTGATTTCTATATGTGAAGAGACATATTACACTGCACGGGCTGGGGATGATTTCTATATGTGAGGAGACATATTACACTGCACGGGCTGGGGATGATTTCTATGTGTGAGGAGACATATTACACTGCACGGGCTGGGGATGAATTCTATATGTGAGGAGACATATTACACTGCAGGGGCTGGGGATGATTTCTATATGTGAGGAGACATATTACACTGCACGGGCTGGGGATGATTTCTATATGTGAGGAGACATATTACACTGCACGGGCTGGGGATGATTTCTATATGTGAGGAGACATATTACACTGCAGGGGCTGGGGATGATTTCTATATGTGAGGAGACATATTACACTGCAGGGGCTGGGGATGATTTTTATATGTGAGGAGACACATTACACTGCAGGGGCTGGGGATGATTTCTATATGTGAGGAGACATACTGCACTGCAGGGGCTGGGGATGATTTCTATATGTGAGGAGACATATTACACTGCAGGGGCTGGGGATGATTTCTATATGCGAGGAGACATATTACACTGCAGGGGCTGGGGATGATTTCTATATGTGAGGAGACATACTGCACTGCAGGGGCTGGGGATGATTTCTATATGTGAGGAGACATATTACACTGCAGGGGCTGGGGGTGATTTCTATATGTGAGGAGACATATTACACTGCACGGGCTGGGGATGATTTCTATATGTGAGGAGACATACTGCACTGCAGGGGCTGGGGATGATTTCTATATGTGAGGAGACATATTACACTGCAGGGGCTGGGGATGATTTCTATATGTGAGGAGACATATTACACTGCAGGGGCTGGGGATGATTTCTATATGTGAGGAGACATATTACACTGCACGGGCTGAGGATGATTTCTATATGTGAGGAGACATACTGCACTGCAGGGGCTGGGGATGATTTCTATATGTGAGGAGACATATTACACTGCAGGGGCTGGGGATGATTTCTATATGTGAGGAGACATACTACACTGCAGGGGCTGGGGATGATTTATATATGTGAGGAGACATACTGCACTGCAGGGGCTGGGGATGATTTCTATATGTGAGGAGACATACTGCACTGCAGGGGCTGGGGATGATTTCTATATGTGAGGAGACATATTACACTGCAGGGGCTGGGGATGATTTCTATATGTGAGGAGACATATTACACTGCAGGGGCTGGGGATGATTTCTATATGTGAGGAGACATATTACACTGCAGGGGCTGGGGATGATTTCTATATGTGAGGAGACATATTACACTGCAGGGGCTGGGGATGATTTCTTTATGTGAGGAGACATACTGCACTGCAGGGGCTGAGGATGATTTCTATATGTGAGGAGACATATTACACTGCACGGGCTGGGGATGATTTCTATATGTGAGGAGACATATTACACTGCAGGGGCAGGAGATGATTTCTATATGTGAGGAGACATATTACACTGCACAGGCTGGGGATGATTTCTATATGTGAGGAGACATTACACTGCAGGGGCTGGGGATGATTTCTATATGTGAGGAGACATATTACACTGCAGGGGCTGGGGATGATTTCTATATGTGAGGAGACATATTACACTGCACGGGCTGGGGATGATTTCTATATGTGAGGAGACATACTGCACTGCAGGGGCTGGGGATGATTTCTATATGTGAGGAGACATATTACACTGCACGGGCTGGGGATGATTTCAATATGTGAGGAGACATATTACACTGCAGGGGCTGGGGATGATTTCTATATGTGAGGAGACATATTACACTGCAGGGGCTGGGGATGATTTCTATATGTGAGGAGACATACTGCACTGCAGGGGCTGGGGATGATTTCTATATGTGAGGAGACATATTACACTGCACGGGCTGGGGATGATTTCTATATGTGAGGAGACATATTACACTGCAGGGGCTGGAGATGATTTCTATATGTGAGGAGACATATTACACTGCACAGGCTGGGGATGATTTCTATATGTGAGGAGACATATTACACTGCAGGGGCTGAGGATGATTTCTATATGTGAGGAGACATATTACACTGCAGGGGCTGGGGATGATTTCTATATGTGAGGAGACATATTACACTACACGGGCTGGGGATGATTTCTATATGTGAGGAGACATATTACACTGCAGGGGCTGGGGAGGATTTCTATATGTGAGGAGACATACTGCACTGCACAGGCTGGGGATGATTTCTATATGTGAGGAGACATATTACACTGCAGGGGCTGGGGATGATTTCTATATGTGAGGAGACATATTACACTGCAGGGGCTCGGGATGATTTCTATATGTGAGGAGACATATTACACTGCAGGGGCTGGGGATGATTTCTATATGTGAGGAGACATATTACACTGCACAGGCTGGGGATGATTTCTATATGTGAGGAGACATACTGCACTGCAGGGGCTGGGGATGATTTCTATATGTGAGGAGACATATTACACTGCACGGGCTGGGGATGATTTCTATATGTGAGGAGACATATTACACTGCAGGGGCTGGGGATGATTTCTATATGTGAGGAGACATATTACACTGCACGGGCTGGGGATGATTTCTATATGTGAGGAGACATATTACACTGCACGGGCTGGGGATAATTTCTATATGTGAGGAGACATATTACACTGCAGGGGCTGGGGATGATTTCTATATGTGAGGAGACATATTATACTGCACGGGCTGGGGATGATTTCTATATGTGAGGAGACATATTACACTGCAGGGGCTGGGGATGATTTCTATATGTGAGGAGACATATTACACTGCACGGGCTGGGGATGATTTCTATATGTGAGGAGACATATTACACTACAGAGGCTGGGGATGATTTCTATATGTGAGGAGATATATTACACTGCAGGGGCTGTGGATGATTTCTATATGTGAGGAGACAAACTACACTACAGGGGCTGGGGATGATTTCTATATGTGAGGAGACATATTATACTGCACGGGCTGGGGATGATTTCTATATGTGAGGAGACATATTACACTGCAGGGGCTGGGGATGATTTCTATACGTGAGGAGACATATTACACTGCAGGGGCTGGGGATGATTTCTATATGTGAGGAGACATATTACACTGCAGGGGCTGGGGAGGATTTCTATATGTGAGGAGACATACTGCACTGCACAGGCTGGGGATGATTTCTATATGTGAGGAGACATACTGCACTGCAGGGGCTGGGGATGATTTCTATATGTGAGGAGACATATTACACTGCAGGGGCTGGGGATGATTTCTATATGTGAGGAGACCTATTACACTGCAGGGGCTGGGGATGATTTCTATATGTGAGGAGACATATTACACTGCAGGGGCTGGGGAGGATTTCTAAATGTGAGGAGACAAATTACACTGCAGGGGCTGGGAGGATTTCTATATGTGAGGAGACATACTGCACTGCACAGGCTGGGGATGATTTCTATATGTGAGGAGACATACTGCACTGCACAGGCTGGGGATGATTTCTATATGTGAGGAGACATATTACACTGCAGGGGCTGGGGATGATTTCTATATGTGAGGAGACATATTACACTACAGAGGCTGGGGATGATTTCTATATGTGAGGAGATATATTACACTGCAGGGGCTGTGGATGATTTCTATATGTGAGGAGACAAACTACACTGCAGGGGCTGGGGATGATTTCTATATGTGAGGAGACATATTATACTGCACGGGCTGGGGATGATTTCTATATGTGAGGAGACATATTACACTGCAGGGGCTGGGGATGATTTCTATACGTGAGGAGACATATTACACTGCAGGGGCTGGGGATGATTTCTATATGTGAGGAGACATATTACACTGCAGGGGCTGGGGAGGATTTCTATATGTGAGGAGACATACTGCACTGCACAGGCTGGGGATGATTTCTATATGTGAGGAGACATACTGCACTGCAGGGGCTGGGGATGATTTCTATATGTGAGGAGACATATTACACTGCAGGGGCTGGGGATGATTTCTATATGTGAGGAGACCTATTACACTGCAGGGGCTGGGGATGATTTCTATATGTGAGGAGACATATTACACTGCAGGGGCTGGGGAGGATTTCTATATGTGAGGAGACAAATTACACTGCAGGGGCTGGGAGGATTTCTATATGTGAGGAGACATACTGCACTGCACAGGCTGGGGATGATTTCTATATGTGAGGAGACATACTGCACTGCACAGGCTGGGGATGATTTCTATATGTGAGGAGACATATTACACTGCAGGGGCTGGGGATGATTTCTATATGTGAGGAGACATATTATACTGCACGGGCTGGGGATGATTTCTATATGTGAGGAGACATGTTACACTGCAGGGGCTGGGGAGGATTTCTATATGTGAGGAGACATACTGCACTGCAGGGGCTGGGGATGATTTCTATATGTGAGGAGACATATTACACTGCAGGGGCTGGGGATGATTTCTATATGTGAGGAGACATATTACACTGCAGGGGCTGGGGATGATTTCTATATGTGAGGAGACATATTACACTGCAGGGGCTGGGGATGATTTCTATATGTGAGGAGACATATTACACTACACTGGCTGTGGATGATTTCTATATGTGAGGAGACATACTACACTGCAGGGGCTGGGGATGATTTCTATATGTGAGGAGACATATTACACTGCAGGGGCTGGGGATGATTTCTATATGTGAGGAGACATATTACACTGCAGGGGCTGGGGATGATTTCTATATGTGAGGAGACATATTACACTGCAGGGGCTGGGGATGATTTCTATATGTGAGGAGACATATTACACTGCAGGGGCTGGGGAGGATTTCTATATGTGAGGAGACATACTGCACTGCACAGGCTGGGGATGATTTCTATATGTGAGGAGACATATTACACTGCAGGGGCTGGGGATGATTTCTATATGTGAGGAGACATATTACACTGCACGGGCTGGGGATGATTTCTATATGTGAGGAGACATATTACACTGCAGGGGCTGGGGATGATTTCTATATGTGATGCGACATATTACACTGCAGGGGCTGGGGAGGATTTCTATATGTGAGGAGACATACTGCACTGCACAGGCTGGGGATGATTTCTATATGTGAGGAGACATACTGCACTGCACAGGCTGGGGATGATTTCTATATGTGAGGAGACATACTGCACTGCAGGGGCTGGGGATGATTTCTATATGTGGGGAGACATATTACACTGCACGGGCTGGGGATGATTTCTATATGTGAGGAGACATATTACACTGCAGGGGCTGGGGATGATTTCTATATGTGAGGAGACATATTACACTGCACGGGCTGGGGATGATATCTATATGTGAGGAGACATATTACACTGCACGGGCTGGGGATGATTTCTATATGTGAGGAGACATATTACACTGCAGGGGCTGGGGATGATTTCTATATGTGAGGAGACATATACTGCACGGGCTGGGGATGATTTCTATATGTGAGGAGACATATTACACTGCAGGGGCTGGGGATGATTTCTATATGTGAGGAGACATATTACACTGCACGGGCTGGGGATGATTTCTATATGTGAGGAGACATATTACACTACAGAGGCTGGGGATGATTTCTATATGTGAGGAGATATATTACACTGCAGGGGCTGTGGATGATTTCTATATGTGAGGAGACAAACTACACTGCAGGGGCTGGGGATGATTTCTATATGTGAGGAGACATATTATACTGCACGGGCTGGGGATGATTTCTATATGTGAGGAGACATATTACACTGCAGGGGCTGGGGATGATTTCTATATGTGAGGAGACATATTACACTGCAGGGGCTGGGGATGATTTCTATATGTGAGGAGACATATTACACTGCAGGGGCTGGGGAGGATTTCTATATGTGAGGAGACATACTGCACTGCACAGGCTGGGGATGATTTCTATATGTGAGGAGACATACTGCACTGCAGGGGCTGGGGATGATTTCTATATGTGAGGAGACATATTACACTGCAGGGGCTGGGGATGATTTCTATATGTGAGGAGACCTATTACACTGCAGGGGCTGGGGATGATTTCTATATGTGAGGAGACATATTACACTGCAGGGGCTGGGGAGGATTTCTATATGTGAGGAGACAAATTACACTGCAGGGGCTGGGGAGGATTTCTATATGTGAGGAGACATACTGCACTGCACAGGCTGGGGATGATTTCTATATGTGAGGAGACATATTACACTGCAGGGGCCGGGGATGATTTCTATATGTGAGGAGACATATTACACTGCACGGGCTGGGGATGATTTCTATATGTGAGGAGACATATTACACTGCAGGGGCTGGGGAGGATTTCTATATGTGAGGAGACATACTGCACTGCACAGGCTGGGGATGATTTCTATATGTGAGGAGACATACTGCACTGCACAGGCTGGGGATGATTTCTATATGTGAGGAGACATATTACACTGCAGGGGCTGGGGATGATTTCTATATGTGAGGAGACATATTATACTGCACGGGCTGGGGATGATTTCTATATGTGAGGAGACATGTTACACTGCAGGGGCTGGGGAGGATTTCTATATGTGAGGAGACATACTGCACTGCAGGGGCTGGGGATGATTTCTATATGTGAGGAGACATATTACACTGCAGGGGCTGGGGATGATTTCTATATGTGAGGAGACATATTACACTGCAGGGGCTGGGGATGATTTCTATATGTGAGGAGACATATTACACTGCAGGGGCTGGGGATGATTTCTATATGTGAGGAGACATATTACACTACACTGGCTGTGGATGATTTCTATATGTGAGGAGACATACTACACTGCAGGGGCTGGGGATGATTTCTATATGTGAGGAGACATATTACACTGCAGGGGCTGGGGATGATTTCTATATGTGAGGAGACATATTACACTGCAGGGGCTGGGGATGATTTCTATATGTGAGGAGACATATTACACTGCAGGGGCTGGGGATGATTTCTATATGTGAGGAGACATATTACACTGCAGGGGCTGGGGAGGATTTCTATATGTGAGGAGACATACTGCACTGCACAGGCTGGGGATGATTTCTATATGTGAGGAGACATATTACACTGCAGGGGCTGGGGATGATTTCTATATGTGAGGAGACATATTACACTGCACGGGCTGGGGATGATTTCTATATGTGAGGAGACATATTACACTGCAGGGGCTGGGGATGATTTCTATATGTGATGCGACATATTACACTGCAGGGGCTGGGGAGGATTTCTATATGTGAGGAGACATACTGCACTGCACAGGCTGGGGATGATTTCTATATGTGAGGAGACATACTGCACTGCAGGGGCTGGGGATGATTTCTATATGTGAGGAGACATATTACACTGCAGGGGCTGGGGATGATTTCTATATGTGAGGAGACATATTACACTGCAGGGCCTGGGGATGATTTCTATATGTGAGGAGACATATTACACTGCAGGGGCTGGGAATGATTTCTAAATGTGAGGAGACATATTACACTGCAGGGCCTGGGGATGATTTCTATATGTGAGGAGACATATTACACTGCAGGGGCTGGGAATGATTTCTAAATGTGAGGAGACATATTACACTGCAGGGGCTGGGGATGATCTCTATATGTGAGAAGACATACTGCACTGCAGGGGCTGGGGATGATTTCTATATGTGAGGAGACATATTACACTGCAGGGGCTGGGGATGATTTCTATATGTGAGGAGACATATTACACTGCAGGGGCTGGGGATGATTTCTATATGTGAGGAGACATATTACACTGCACGGGCTGAGGATGATTTCTATATGTGAGGAGACATACTGCACTGCAGGGACTGGGGATGATTTCTATATGTGAGGAGACATATTACACTGCAGGGGCTGGGGATGATTTCTATATGTGAGGAGACATATTACACTGAACGGGCTGGGGATGATTTCTATATGTGAGGAGACATATTACACTGCAGGGGCTGGGGATGGTTTCTATATGTGAGGAGACATACTGCACTGCAGGGGCTGGGGATGATTTCTATATGTGAGAAGACATATTACACTGCAGGGGCTGGGGATGATTTCTATATGTGAGGAGACATATTACACTGCAGGGGCTGGGGAGGATTTCTATATGTGAGGAGACATACTGCACTGCACAGGCTGGGGATGATTTCTATATGTGAGGAGACATACTGCACTGCAGGGGCTGGGGATGATTTCTATATGTGAGGAGACATATTACACTGCAGGGGCTGGGGATGATTTCTATATGTGGGGAGACATATTACACTGCAGGGGCTGGGGATGATTTCTATATGTGAGGAGACATATTACACTGCAGGGGCTGGGGATGATTTCTATATGTGAGGAGACATATTACACTGCAGGGGCTGGGGATGATTTCTATATGTGAGGAGACATATTACACTGCAGGGGCTGGGGAGGATTTCTATATGTGAGGAGACATACTGCACTGCACAGGCTGGGGATGATTTCTATATGTGAGGAGACATATTACAATGCAGGGGCTGGGGATGATTTCTATATGTGAGGAGACATATTACACTGCATGGGCTGGGGATGATTTCTATATGTGAGGAGACATATTACAGTGCAGGGGCTGGGGATGATTTCTATATGTGATGCGACATATTACACTGCAGGGGCTGGGGAGGATTTCTATATGTGAGGAGACATACTGCACTGCACAGGCTGGGGATGATTTCTATATGTGAGGAGACATACTGCACTGCACAGGCTGGGGATGATTTCTATATGTGAGGAGACATACTGCACTGCAGGGGCTGGGAATGATTTCTATATGTGAGGAGACATATTACACTGCAGGGGCTGGGGATGATTTCTATGTGTGAGGAGACATATTACACTGCACGGGCTGGGGATGATTTCTATTTGTGAGGAGACATATTACACTGCAGGGGCTGGGGATGATTTCTATATGTGAGGAGACATATTACACTGCAGGGGCTGGGGATGATTTCTATATGTGAGGAGACATATTACACTCCACGGTCTGGGGAGGATTTCTATATGTGAGGAGACATACTATACTGCACGGGCTGGGGATGATTTCTATATGTGAGGAGACATACTGCACTGCGGGGGCTGGGGATGATTTCTATATGTGAGGAGACATATTACACTGCAGGGGCTGGGGATGATTTCTATGTGTGAGGAGACATATTACACTGCACGGGCTGGGGATGATTTCTATATGTGAGGAGACACATTACACTGCAGGGGCTGGGGATGATTTCTATATGTGAGGAGACATATTACACTGCACGGGCTGGGGATGATTTCTATATGTGAGGAGACATATTACACTGCAGGGGCTGGGGATGATTTCTATATGTGAGGAGACATATTACACTGCAGGGGCTGGGGATGATTTCTATATGTGAGGAGACATATTACACTGCAGGGGCTGGGGATGATTTTTATATGTGAGGAGACACATTACACTGCAGGGGCTGGGGATGATTTCTATATGTGAGGAGACATACTGCACTGCAGGGGCTGGGGATGATTTCTATATGTGAGGAGACATATTACACTGCAGGGGCTGGGGATGATTTCTATATGCGAGGAGACATATTACACTGCAGGGGCTGGGGATGATTTCTATATGTGAGGAGACATACTGCACTGCAGGGGCTGGGGATGATTTCTATATGTGAGGAGACATATTACACTGCAGGGGCTGGGGGTGATTTCTATATGTGAGGAGACATATTACACTGCACGGGCTGGGGATGATTTCTATATGTGAGGAGACATACTGCACTGCAGGGGCTGGGGATGATTTCTATATGTGAGGAGACATATTACACTGCAGGGGCTGGGGATGATTTCTATATGTGAGGAGACATATTACACTGCAGGGGCTGGGGATGATTTCTATATGTGAGGAGACATATTACACTGCAGGGGCTGGGGATGATTTCTATATGTGAGGAGACATACTGCACTGCAGGGGCTGGGGATGATTTCTATATGTGAGGAGACATATTACACTGCATGGGCTGGGGATGATTTCTATATGTGAGGAGACATATTACACTGCACGGGCTGGGGATGATTTCTATATGTGAGGAGACATATTACACTGCAGGGGCTGGGGATGGTTTCTATATGTGAGGAGACATACTGCACTGCAGGGGCTGGGGATGATTTCTATATGTGAGGAGACATATTACACTGCAGGGGCTGGGGATGATTTCTATATGTGAGGAGACATATTACACTGCAGGGGCTGGGGAGGATTTCTATATGTGAGGAGACATACTGCACTGCAGGGGCTGGGGATGATTTCTATATGTGAGGAGACATATTACACTGCAGGGGCTGGGGGTGATTTCTATATGTGAGGAGACATATTACACTGCACGGGCTGGGGATGATTTCTATATGTGAGGAGACATACTGCACTGCAGGGTCTGGGGATGATATCTATATGTGAGGAGACATATTACACTGCAGGGGCTGGGGATGATTTCTATATGTGAGGAGACATATTACACTGCAGGGGCTGGGGATGATTTCTATATGTGAGGAGACATATTACACTGCAGGGGCTGGGGATGATTTCTATATGTGAGGAGACATATTACACTGCACGGGCTGAGGATGATTTCTATATGTGAGGAGACATACTGCACTGCAGGGGCTGGGGATGATTTCTATATGTGAGGAGACATACTGCACTGCAGGGGCTGGGGATGATTTCTATATGTGAGGAGAAATACTGCACTGCAGGGGCTGGGGATGATTTCTATATGTGAGGAGACATACTGGACTGCAGGGGCTGGGGATGATTTCTATATGTGAGGAGACATATTACACTGCAGAGGCTGGGGATGATTTCTATATGTGAGGAGACATATTACACTGCACGGGCTGGGGATGATTTCTATATGTGAGGAGACATATTACACTGAAGGGGCTGGGGATGGTTTCTATATGTGAGGAGACATACTGCCCTGCAGGGGCTGGGGATGATTTCTATATGTGAGGAGACATACTGGACTGCAGGGGCTGGGGATGATTTCTATATGTGAGGAGACATATTACACTGCAGGGGCTGGGGATGATTTCTATATGTGAGGAGACATATTACACTGCACGGGCTGGGGATGATTTCTATATGTGAGGAGACATATTACACTGCAGGGGCTGGGGATGATTTCTATATGTGAGGAGACATACTACACTGCAGGGGCTGGGGATGATTTATATATGTGAGGAGACATACTGCACTGCAGGGGCTGGGGATGATTTCTATATGTGAGGAGACATATTACACTGCACGGGCTGGGGATAATTTCTATATGTGAGGATACATATTACACTGCAGGGGCTGGGGATGATTTCTATATGTGAGGAGACATATTACACTGAAGGGGCTGGGGATGATTTCTATATGTGAGGAGACATATTACACTGCAGGGGCTGGGGAGGATTTCTATATGTGAGGAGACATACTGCACTGCACAGGCTGGGGATGATTTCTATATGTGAGGAGACATATTACACTACACTGGCTGTGGATGATTTCTATATGTGAGGAGACATACTACACTGCAGGGGCTGGGGATGATTTCTATATGTGAGGAGACATATTACACTGCAGGGGCTGGGGATGATTTCTATATGTGAGGAGACATATTACACTGCAGGGGCTGGGGATGATTTCTATATGTGAGGAGACATATTACACTGCAGGGGCTGGGGATGATTTCTATATGTGAGGAGACATATTACACTGCAGGGGCTGGGGAGGATTTCTATATGTGAGGAGACATACTGCACTGCACAGGCTGGGGATGATTTCTATATGTGAGGATACATATTACACTGCAGGGGCTGGGGAGGATTTCTATATGTGAGGAGACATACTGCACTGCACAGGCTGGGGATGATTTCTATATGTGAGGAGACATACTGCACTGCAGGGGCTGGGGATGATTTCTATATGTGAGGAGACATATTGCACTGCAGGGCCTGGGGATGATTTCTATATGTGAGGAGACATATTACACTGCAGGGGCTGGGAATGATTTCTAAATGTGAGGAGACATATTACACTGCAGGGGCTGGGGATGATCTCTATATGTGAGAAGACATACTGCACTGCAGGGGCTGGGGATGATTTCTATATGTGAGGAGACATATTACACTGCAGGGGCTGGGGATGATTTCTATATGTGAGGAGACATATTACACTGCAGGGGCTGGGGAGGATTTCTATATGTGAGGAGACATACTGCACTGCACAGGCTGGGGATGATTTCTATATGTGAGGAGACATACTGCACTGCAGGGGCTGGGGATGATTTCTATATGTGAGGAGACATATTACACTGCAGGGGCTGGGGATGATTTCTATATGTGAGGAGACATATTACACTGCAGGGGCTGGGGATGATTTCTATATGTGAGGAGACATATTACACTGCAGGGGCTGGGGATGATTTCTATATGTGAGGAGACATATTACACTGCAGGGGCTGGGGAGGATTTCTATATGTGAGGAGACATACTGCACTGCACAGGCTGGGGATGATTTCTATATGTGAGGAGACATATTACACTGCAGGGGCTGGGGATGATTTCTATATGTGAGGAGACATATTACACTGCACGGGCTGGGGATGATTTCTATATGTGAGGAGACATATTACACTGCAGGGGCTGGGGAGGATTTCTATATGTGAGGAGACATATTACACTACACTGGCTGTGGATGATTTCTATATGTGAGGAGACATACTACACTGCAGGGGCTGGGGATGATTTCTATATGTGAGGAGACATATTACACTGCAGGGGCTGGGGATGATTTCTATATGTGAGGAGACATATTACACTGCAGGGGCTGGGGATGATTTCTATATGTGAGGAGACATATTACACTGCAGGGGCTGGGGATGGTTTCTATATGTGAGGAGACATATTACACTGCAGGGGCTGGGGAGGATTTCTATATGTGAGGAGACATACTGCACTGCACAGGCTGGGGATGATTTCTATATGTGAGGAGACATATTACACTGCAGGGGCTGGGGATGATTTCTATATGTGAGGAGACATATTACACTGCACGGGCTGGGGATGATTTCTATATGTGAGGAGACATATTACACTGCAGGGGCTGGGGAGGATTTCTTTATGTGAGGAGACATACTGCACTGCACAGGCTGGGGATGATTTCTAAATGTGAGGAGACATACTGCACTGCACAGGCTGGGGATGATTTCTATATGTGAGGAGACATACTGCACTGCAGGGGCTGGGGATGATTTCTATATGTGAGGAGACATATTACACTGCAGGGCCTGGGGATGATTTCTATATGTGAGGAGACATATTACACTGCAGGGGCTGGGAATGATTTCTAAATGTGAGGAGACATATTACACTGCAGGGGCTGGGGATGATCTCTATATGTGAGAAGACATACTGCACTGCAGGGGCTGGGGATGATTTCTATATGTGAGGAGACATATTACACTGCAGGGGCTGGGGATGATTTCTATATGTGAGTAGACATATTACACTGCAGGGGCTGGGGAGGATTTCTATATGTGAGGAGACATACTGCACTGCACAGGCTGGGGATGATTTCTATATGTGAGGATACATACTGCACTGCAGGGGCTGGGGATGATTTCTATATGTGAGGAGACATATTACACTGCAGGGGCTGGGGATGATTTCTATATGTGAGGAGACATATTACACTGCAGGGGCTGGGGATGATTTCTATATGTGAGGAGACATATTACACTGCAGGGGCTGGGGATGATTTCTATATGTGAGGAGACATATTACACTGCAGGTGCTGGGGAGGATTTCTATATGTGAGGAGACATACTGCACTGCACAGGCTGGGGATGATTTCTATATGTGAGGAGACATATTACACTGCAGGGGCTGGGGATGATTTTTATATGTGAGGAGACATATTACACTGCACGGGCTGGGGATGATTTCTATATGTGAGGAGACATATTACACTGCAGGGGCTGGGGATGATTTCTATATGTGATGCGACATATTACACTGCAGGGGCTGGGGAGGATTTCTATATGTGAGGAGACATACTGCACTGCAGGGGCTGGGGATGATTTCTATATGTGAGGAGACATACTGCACTGCACAGGCTGGGGATGATTTCTATATGTGAGGAGACATACTGCACTGCAGGGGCTGGGGATGATTTCTATATGTGAGGAGACATATTACACTGCAGGGGCTGGGGATGATTTCTATGTGTGAGGAGACATATTACACTGCACGGGCTGGGGATGATTTCTATATGTGAGGAGACATATTACACTGCAGGGGCTGGGGATGATTTCTATATGTGAGGAGACATATTACACTGCAGGGGCTGGGGATGATTTCTATATGTGAGGAGACATATTACACTCCACGGTCTGGGGAGGATTTCTATATGTGAGGAGACATACTACACTGCACGGGCTGGGGATGATTTCTATATGTGAGGAGACATACTGCACTGCAGGGGCTGGGGATGATTTCTATATGTGAGGAGACATATTACACAGCAGGGGCTGGGGATGATTTCTATGTGTGAGGAGACATATTACACTGCAGGGGCTGGGGATGATTTCTATATGTCAGGAGACATATTACACTGCAGGGGCTGGGGATGATTTCTATATGTGAGGAGACATATTACACTGCAGGGGCTGGGGAGGATTTCTATATGTGAGGAGACATACTGCACTGCACAGGCTGGGGATGATTTCTATATGTGAGGAGACATATTACACTGCAGGGGCTGGGGATGATTTCTATATGTGAGGAGACATATTACACTGCACGAGCTGGGGATGATTTCTATATGTGAGGAGACATATTACACTGCAGGGGCTGGGGATGATTTCTATATGTGATGCGACATATTACACTGCAGGGGCTGGGGAGGATTTCTATATGTGAGGAGACATACTGCACTGCACAGGCTGGGGATGATTTCTATATGTGAGGAGACATACTGCACTGCACAGGCTGGGGATGATTTCTATATGTGAGGAGACATACTGCACTGCAGGGGCTGGGGATGATTTCTATATGTGAGGAGACATATTACACTGCAGGGGCTGGGGATGATTTCTATGTGTGAGGAGACATATTACACTGCACGGGCTGGGGATGATTTCTATATGTGAGGAGACATATTACACTGCAGGGGCTGGGGATGATTTCTATATGTGAGGAGACATATTACACTGCAGGGGCTGGGGATGATTTCTATATGTGAGGAGACATATTACACTCCACGGTCTGGGGAGGATTTCTATATGTGAGGAGACATACTACACTGCACGGGCTGGGGATGATTTCTATATGTGAGGAGACATACTGCACTGCAGGGGCTGGGGATGATTTCTATATGTGAGGAGACATATTACACTGCAGGGGCTGGGGATGATTTCTATGTGTGAGGAGACATATTACACTGCACGGGCTGGGGATGATTTCTATATGTGAGGAGACATATTACACTGCAGGGGCTGGGGATGATTTCTATATGTGAGGAGACATATTACACTGCAGGGGCTGGGGATGATTTCTATATGTGAGGAGACATATTACACTGCAGGGGCTGGGGATGATTTTTATATGTGAGGAGACACATTACACTGCAGGGGCTGGGGATGATTTCTATATGTGAGGAGACATACTGCACTGCAGGGGCTGGGGATGATTTCTATATGTGAGGAGACATATTACACTGCAGGGGCTGGGGATGATTTTTATATGCGAGGAGACATATTACACTGCAGGGGCTGGGGATGATTTCTATATGTGAGGAGACATACTGCACTGCAGGGGCTGGGGATGATTTCTATATGTGAGGAGACATATTACACTGCAGGGGCTGGGGGTGATTTCTATATGTGAGGAGACATATTACACTGCACGGGCTGGGGATGATTTCTATATGTGAGGAGACATACTGCACTGCACAGGCTGGGGATGATTTCTATATGTGAGGAGACATACTGCACTGCAGGGGCTGGGGATGATTTCTATATGTGAGGAGACATACTGCACTGCAGGGGCTGGGGATGATTTCTATATGTGAGGAGACATATTACACTGCAGGGGCTGGGGATGATTTCTATATGTGAGGAGATATATTACACTGCACGGGCTGGGGATGATTTCTATATGTGAGGAGACATATTACACTGCAGGGGCTGGGGATGGTTTCTATATGTGAGGAGACATACTGCACTGCAGGGGCTGGGGATGATTTCTATATGTGAGGAGACATATTACACTGCAGGGGCTGGGGATGATTTCTATATGTGAGGAGACATATTACACTGCACGGGCTGGGGATGATTTCTATATGTGAGGAGACATACTGCACTGCAGGGGCTGGGGATGATTTCTATATGTGAGGAGACATATTACACTGCAGGGGCTGGGGGTGATTTCTATATGTGAGGAGACATATTACACTGCACGGGCTGGGGATGATTTCTATATGTGAGGAGACATACTGCACTGCAGGGGCTGGGGATGATATCTATATGTGAGGAGACATATTACACTGCAGGGGCTGGGGATGATTTCTATATGTGAGGAGACATATTACACTGCAGGGGCTGGGGATGATTTCTATATGTGAGGAGACATATTACACTGCAGGGGCTGGGGATGATTTCTATATGTGAGGAGACATATTACACTGCAGGGGCTGGGGATGATTTCTATATGTGAGGAGACATATTACACTGCAGGGGCTGGGGAGGATTTCTATATGTGAGGAGACATATTACACTGCACGGGCTGGGGATGATTTCAATATGTGAGGAGACATATTACACTGCAGGGGCTGGGGATGATTTCTATATGTGATGCGACATATTACACTGCAGGGGCTGGGGAGGATTTCTATATGTGAGGAGACATACTGCACTGCACAGGCTGGGGATGATTTCTATATGTGAGGAGACATACTGCACTGCACAGGCTGGGGATGATTTCTATATGTGAGGAGACATACTGCACTGCAGGGGCTGGGGATGATTTCTATATGTGAGGAGACATATTACACTGCAGGGGCTGGGGATGATTTCTATGTGTGAGGAGACATATTACACTGCAGGGGCTGGGGATGATTTCTATGTGTGAGGAGACATATTACACTGCACGGGCTGGGGATGATTTCTATATGTGAGGAGACATATTACACTGCAGGGGCTGGGGATGATTTCTATATGTGAGGAGACATATTACACTGCAGGGGCTGGGGATGATTTCTATATGTGAGGAGACATATTACACTGCAGGGGCTGGGGATGATTTTTATATGTGAGGAGACACATTACACTGCTGGGGCTGGGGATGATTTCTATATGTGAGGAGACATACTGCACTGCAGGGGCTGGGGATGATTTCTATATGTGAGGAGACATATTACACTGCAGGGGCTGGGGATGATTTCTATATGTGAGGAGACATATTACACTGCACGGGCTGAGGATGATTTCTATATGTGAGGAGACATACTGCACTGCAGGGGCTGGGGATGATTTCTATATGTGAGGAGACATACTGCACTGCAGGGGCTGGGGATGATTTCTATATGTGAGGAGAAATACTGCACTGCAGGGGCTGGGGATGATTTCTATATGTGAGGAGACATACTGGACTGCAGGGGCTGGGGATGATTTCTATATGCGAGGAGACATATTACACTGCAGGGGCTGGGGATGATTTCTATATGTGAGGAGACATATTAGCCTGCACGGGCTGGGGATGATTTCTATATGTGAGGAGACATATTACACTGCAGGGGCTGGGGATGGTTTCTATATGTGAGGAGACATACTGCACTGCAGGGGCTGGGGATGATTTCTATATGTGAGGAGACATACTGGACTGCAGGGGCTGGGGATGATTTCTATATGTGAGGAGACATATTACACTGCAGGGGCTGGGGATGATTTCTATATGTGAGGAGACATATTACACTGCACGGGCTGGGGATGATTTCTATATGTGAGGAGACATATTACACTGCAGGGGCTGGGGATGATTTCTATATGTGAGGAGACATACTACACTGCAGGGGCTGGGGATGATTTATATATGTGAGGAGACATACTGCACTGCAGGGGCTGGGGATGATTTCTATATGTGAGGAGACATATTACACTGCACGGGCTGGGGATGATTTCTATATGTGAGGAGACATATTACACTGCAGGGGCTGGGGATGATTTCTATATGTGAGGAGACATATTACACTGCAGGGGCTGGGGATGATTTCTATATGTGAGGAGACATATTACACTGCAGGGGCTGGGGAGGATTTCTATATGTGAGGAGACATACTGCACTGCACAGGCTGGGGATGATTTCTATATGTGAGGAGACATATTACACTACACTGGCTGTGGATGATTTCTATATGTGAGGAGACATACTACACTGCAGGGGCTGGGGATGATTTCTATATGTGAGGAGACATATTACACTGCAGGGGCTGGGGATGATTTCTATATGTGAGGAGACATATTACACTGCAGGGGCTGGGGATGATTTCTATATGTGAGGAGACATATTACACTGCAGGGGCTGGGGATGATTTCTATATGTGAGGAGACATATTACACTGCAGGGGCTGGGGAGGATTTCTATATGTGAGGAGACATACTGCACTGCACAGGCTGGGGATGATTTCTATATGTGAGGAGACATATTACACTGCAGGGGCTGGGGATGATTTCTATATGTGAGGAGACATATTACACTGCACGGGCTGGGGATGATTTCTATATGTGAGGAGACATATTACACTGCAGGGGCTGGGGGTGATTTCTATATGTGATGCGACATATTACACTGCAGGGGCTGGGGAGGATTTCTATATGTGAGGAGACATACTGCACTGCACAGGCTGGGGATGATTTCTATATGTGAGGAGACATACTGCACTGCACAGGCTGGGGATGATTTCTATATGTGAGGAGACATACTGCACTGCAGGGGCTGGGGATGATTTCTATATGTGAGGAGACATATTACACTGCAGGGCCTGGGGATGATTTCTATATGTGAGGAGACATATTACACTGCAGGGGCTGGGTATGATTTCTATATGTGAGGAGACATATTACACTGCAGGGGCTGGGGATGATCTCTATATGTGAGAAGACATACTGCACTGCAGGGGCTGGGGATGATTTCTATATGTGAGGAGACATATTACACTGCAGGGGCTGGGGATGATTTCTATATTTGAGGAGACATATTACACTGCAGGGGCTGGGGAGGATTTCTATATGTGAGGAGACATACTGCACTGCACAGGATGGGGATGATTTCTATATGTGAGGAGACATACTGCACTGCAGGGGCTGGGGATGATTTCTATATGTGAGGAGACGTATTTCACTGCAGGGGCTGGGGATGATTTCTATATGTGAGGAGACATATTACACTGCAGGGGCTGGGGATGATTTCTATATGTGAGGAGACATATTACACTGCAGGGGCTGGGGATGATTTCTATATGTGAGGAGACATATTACACTGCAGGGGCTGGGGAGGATTTCTATATGTGAGGAGATATACTGCACTGCACAGGCTGGGGATGATTTCTATATGTGAGGAGACATATTACACTGCAGGGGCTGGGGATGATTTCTATATGTGAGGAGACATATTACACTGCACGGGCTGGGGATGATTTCTATATGTGAGGAGACATATTACACTGCAGGGGCTCGGGATGATTTCTATATGTGTTGCGACATATTACACTGCAGGGGCTGGGGAGGATTTCTATATGTGAGGAGACATACTGCACTGCACAGGCTGGGGATGATTTCTATATGTGATGCGACATATTACACTGCAGGGGCTGGGGAGGATTTCTATATGTGAGGAGACATATTACACTGCAGAGGCTGGGGATGATTTCTATATGTGAGGAGACATATTACACTGCACGGGCTGGGGATGATTTCTATATGTGAGGAGACATATCACACTGCACGGGCTGGGGATGATTTCTATATGTGAGGAGACATATTACACTGCAGGGGCTGGGGATGATTTCTATATGTGAAGAGACATATTACACTGCAGGGGCTGGGGATGATTTCTATATGTGAGGAGACATATTACACTACACTGGCTGTGGATGATTTCTATGTGTGAGGAGACATATTACACTGCACGGTCTGGGGATGATTTCTATATGTGAGGAGACATACTACACTGCAGGGGCTGGGGGTGATTTCTATATGTGAGGAGACATATTACACGGCAGTGGCTGGGGATGATTTCTATATGTGAGGAGACATATTACACTGCAGGGGCTGGGGATGATTTCTATATGTGAGGAGACATATTACACTGCAGGGGCTGGGGATGATTTCTATATGTGAGGAGACATACAGCACTGCACGGGCTGGGGATGATTTCTATATGTGAGGAGACATACTGCACTGCAGGGGCTGGGGATGATTTCTATATGTGAGGAGACATATTACACTGCAGGGGCTGGGGATGATTTCTATATGTGAGGAGACATATTACACTGCAGGGGCTGGGGATGATTTCTATATGTGAGGAGACATATTACACTGCAGGGGCTGGGGATGATTTCTATATGTGAGGAGACATATTACACTGCAGGGGCTGGGGAGGATTTCTATATGTGAGGAGACATACTGCACTGCACAGGCTGGGGAGGATTTCTATATGTGAGGAGACATATTACACTGCAGAGGCTGGGGATGATTTCTATATGTGAGGAGACATATTACACTGCACGGGCTGGGGATGATTTCTATATGTGAGGAGACATATCACACTGCACGGGCTGGGGATGATTTCTATATGTGAGGAGACATATTACACTGCAGGGGCTGGGGATGATTTCTATATGGGAAGAGACATATTACACTGCAGGGGCTGGGGATGATTTCTATATGTGAGGAGACATATTACACTACACTGGCTGTGGATGATTTCTATGTGTGAGGAGACATATTACACTGCACGGTCTGGGGATGATTTCTATATGTGAGGAGACATACTACACTGCAGGGGCTGGGGGTGATTTCTATATGTGAGGAGACATATTACACGGCAGTGGCTGGGGATGATTTCTATATGTGAGGAGACATATTACACTGCAGGGGCTGGGGATGATTTCTATATGTGAGGAGACATATTACACTGCAGGGGCTGGGGATGATTTCTATATGTGAGGAGACATACAGCACTGCACGGGCTGGGGATGATTTCTATATGTGAGGAGACATACTGCACTGCAGGGGCTGGGGATGATTTCTATATGTGAGGAGACATATTACACTGCAGGGGCTGGGGATGATTTCTATATGTGAGGAGACATATTACACTGCAGGGGCTGGGGATGATTTCTATATGTGAGGAGACATATTACACTGCAGGGGCTGGGGAGGATTTCTATATGTGAGGAGACATACTGCACTGCACAGGCTGGGGATGATTTCTATATGTGAGGAGACATATTACACTGCAGGGGCTGGGGATGATTTCTATATGTGAGGAGACATACTGCACTGCACAGGCTGGGGATGATTTCTATATGTGAGGAGACATATTACACTGCAGGGGCTGGGGATGATTTCTATATGTGAGGAGACATATTACACTGCAGGGGCTGGGGAGGATTTCTATATGTGAGGAGACATACTGCACTGCAGGGGCTGGGGATGATTTCTATATGTGAGGAGACATATTACACTGCAGGGGCTGGGGAGGATTTCTATATGTGAGGAGACATACTGCACTGCACAGGCTGGGGATGATTTCTATATGTGAGGAGACATATTACACTGCAGGGGCTGGGGATGATATCTATATGTGAGGAGACATACTGCACTGCACAGGCTGGGGATGATTTCTATATGTGAGGAGACATATTACACTGCAGGGGCTGGGGATGATTTCTATATGTGAGGAGACATATTACACTGCAGGGGCTGGGGAGGATTTCTATATGTGAGGAGACATACTGCACTGCACAGGCTGGGGATGATTTCTATATGTGAGGAGACATATTACACTGCAGGGGCTGGGGATGATTTCTATATGTGAGGAGACATATTACACTGCACGGGCTGGGGATGATTTCTATATGTGAGGAGACATATTACACTGCAGGGGCTGGGGATGATTTCTATATGTGATGCGACATATTACACTGCAGGGGCTGGGGAGGATTTCTATATGTGAGGAGACATACTGCACTGCACAGGCTGGGGATGATTTCTATATGTGAGGAGACATACTGCACTGCACAGGCTGGGGATGATTTCTATATGTGAGGAGACATACTGCACTGCAGGGGCTGGGGATGATTTCTATATGTGAGGAGACATATTACACTGCAGGGCCTGGGGATGATTTCTATATGTGAGGAGACATATTACACTGCAGGGGCTGGGTATGATTTCTATATGTGAGGAGACATATTACACTGCAGGGGCTGGGGATGATCTCTATATGTGAGAAGACATACTGCACTGCAGGGGCTGGGGATGATTTCTATATGTGAGGAGACATATTACACTGCAGGGGCTGGGGATGATTTCTATATTTGAGGAGACATATTACACTGCAGGGGCTGGGGAGGATTTCTATATGTGAGGAGACATACTGCACTGCACAGGCTGGGGATGATTTCTATATGTGAGGAGACATACTGCACTGCAGGGGCTGGGGATGATTTCTATATGTGAGGAGACATATTTCACTGCAGGGGCTGGGGATGATTTCTATATGTGAGGAGACATATTACACTGCAGGGGCTGGGGATGATTTCTATATGTGAGGAGACATATTACACTGCAGGGGCTGGGGATGATTTCTATATGTGAGGAGACATATTACACTGCAGGGGCTGGGGAGGATTTCTATATGTGAGGAGATATACTGCACTGCACAGGCTGGGGATGATTTCTATATGTGAGGAGACATATTACACTGCAGGGGCTGGGGATGATTTCTATATGTGAGGAGACATATTACACTGCACGGGCTGGGGATGATTTCTATATGTGAGGAGACATATTACACTGCAGGGGCTGGGGATGATTTCTATATGTGATGCGACATATTACACTGCAGGGGCTGGGGAGGATTTCTATATGTGAGGAGACATACTGCACTGCACAGGCTGGGGATGATTTCTATATGTGATGCGACATATTACACTGCAGGGGCTGGGGAGGATTTCTATATGTGAGGAGACATATTACACTGCAGAGGCTGGGGATGATTTCTATATGTGAGGAGACATATTACACTGCACGGGCTGGGGATGATTTCTATATGTGAGGAGACATATCACACTGCACGGGCTGGGGATGATTTCTATATGTGAGGAGACATACTGCACTGCACGGGCTGGGGATGATTTCTATATGTGAGGAGACATATTACACTGCAGGGGCTGGGGATGATTTCTATATGTGAGGAGACATATTACACTGCAGGGGCTGGGGATGATTTCTATATGTGAGGAGACATATTACACTACACTGGCTGTGGATGATTTCTATGTGTGAGGAGACATATTACACTGCACGGTCTGGGGATGATTTCTATATGTGAGGAGACATACTACACTGCAGGGGCTGGGGGTGATTTCTATATGTGAGGAGACATATTACACGGCAGTGGCTGGGGATGATTTCTATATGTGAGGAGACATATTACACTGCAGGGGCTGGGGATGATTTCTATATGTGAGGAGACATATTACACTGCACGGGCTGGGGATGATTTCTATATGTGAGGAGACATACTGCACTGCAGGGGCTGGGGATGATTTCTATATGTGAGGAGACATATTACACTGCAGGGGCTGGGGATGATTTCTATATGTGAGGAGACATATTACACTGCAGGGGCTGGGGATGATTTCTATATGTGAGGAGACATATTACACTGCAGGGGCTGGGGATGATTTCTATATGTGAGGAGACATATTACACTGCAGGGGCTGGGGAGGATTTCTATATGTGAGGAGACATACTGCACTGCACAGGCTGGGGATGATTTCTATATGTGAGGAGACATATTACACTGCAGGGGCTGGGGAGGATTTCTATATGTGAGGAGACATACTGCACTGCACAGGCTGGGGAGGATTTCTATATGTGAGGAGACATACTGCACTGCACGGGCTGGGGATGATTTCTATATGTGAGGAGACATATTACACTGCAGGGGCTGGGGATGGTTTCTATATGTGAGGAGACATACTGCACTGCATGGGCTGGGGATGATTTCTATATGTGAGGAGACATATTACACTGCACGGGCTGGGGATGATATCTATGTGTGAGGAGACATATTACACTGCAGGGGCTGGGGATGATTTCTATATGTGAGGAGACATATTACACTGCACGGGCTGGGGATGATTTCTATATGTGAGGAGACATATTACACTGCAGGGGCTGGGGATGATTTCTATATGTGAGAAGACATACTGCACTGCAGGGTCTGGGGATGATTTCTATATGTGAGGAGACATATTACACTGCAGGGGCTGGGGATGATTTCTATATGTGAGGAGACATATTACACTGCAGGGGCTGGGGATGATTTCTATATGTGAGGAGACATATTACACTGCAGGGGCTGGGGATGATTTCTATATGTGAGGAGACATATTACA